>NW_024883210.1:0-117866 GCF_019059575.1 Amphibalanus amphitrite
CTTTAAGATTGTAAGGCATCAACATGACACCACGGTTCCCAAAGCGTCAACAAAACACGAATGCCGGAACGTAAACGTGTGTGCTGATTCACATGTGACTGCATTGGTGTGACCTATGACGTCGGCTCTGGGGCACTGCCTATGGCTTCCAATGCCCGGTTCCACTCGCGAGTATGTTTATTTAGTTACCGGGCAAGTGCAGCGCCTTGATTAAGTTCGCGCTGATCGGATGTTCGGATTGGATGTGTCAATGTCGTGCTGATGTTAAACACGTCTTGTCAGTTATCTAGACAGCGGTGGCCTCCCAGTCATTCCCGTAACCTGGGACTCAAGCTGCTTCCCCGTATAGTAGAAGAATGTAGGGTCAGATTGGGAGTGTAGTTTTTGGTCAAGTTTTGATTGTTAAAGGGACCCTCCCACCTTCAAAAAAGTTAATGAATTGGCATGAAAGTGATGTCGCTCGGTTCAGAAAGAGCAAAACGAATATCTACCAAATTTCATCGAAAAATATTCACCGGTTTTTAAGATATTAGACTTTTACTTTTGTTTACTTTTTGGGATCTCCGCTGTTCCTAGCGACTTTAATTGAAAGTGCGGCATTTGTTGCGCGCAAAGCAGCATATACCACCGCGTGCTAGAAAACGTTTTAGTCAAACATTTAACGGACGTTCGAAAGCCTGATGACGTCATCAGATTCCCGTAATGGTTAAGAGATAGGGACCACGCTGGTCCCACCCTGCAAGTAAAGGGAAGAAATTTCTTGAACACCATAAAGCTGCGGGGGTTGCGACCGGGATAAATGGTGGTTTCTGAGCCTGGCCGCAAACTTGGCTATCTCAACTCAAAACTAATGTTAAGGTGGGAGGGTCCCTTTAAAGTTTTGGTAGATAAATATTTTCTAGAAATTAATGAGTGACGAATGAGTTTAACAATTTAGCATTCCACGATACAATGAAAGATCATGTAACCTTATCCCCCATCGCCAAGGCGTCTATATTTCCTATCTTGTCAGTTCTGGCCCGTTCCCGAGTTTCTTACGAGTTACGATACCCCCTTAGCGCAGTTCACGATTTGTTTCATGACCTTTGCACTGTGCTGATGGCTGGGTGACCTGTTGATTTGTTGCTTTGACCAGTTGTATGTGAGCTTCTATGTGTGACATGCCGGGTGATGCCCAGGCTGTGTTGATCTGTGCTGTAATATTCTGTGCTGCGTGACGCGCCCTCTCACCCGTGTGACGTCGTCTCTGACCTCCTGTGTACCGCCCTCTGACCTACCTGACCTCGCCCCCCCCCTCCCCTCCCCAGGTGATTGACAGCCGCAGTTCGGAGGTGCTCAGCTCTGACGCGCTGCTCTCGCTGCCCCTGGAGCTGCTGGAGGAGCTGATTCAGAGACCGACCCTGAAGGCCCGCGAGCTGGACATCGGCCGCGGCCTGCTGCGCTGGCTGCGTCACCACCGCTTCAACTCGCCGACGGGCAGGTCGGACCCGGGCCGCGCGCTGGTGCTCGAGTCGCTCCGTTTGCTCACCATGTCTCCCAAGGATCTGAAGAAGCTGGAACTGGAGACGGAGAACATTCTGAGCCGGGAGGAGCTGGAGGCGGTGCTGCGGCTGGCGCACCACGGCTCCGGTCCGCTGCCACCCCAGCTGGAGGAGTACCGCTCCTACTGGCAGTGTCCCCGCGATGGAGGAATTGGAAAGGCCGGCAGGGGGCTCCTGAGGAGGCTGGTCGGACACACCAAGGGGAAGGGTCACGGCAGTCACAGAGCTCAGGACGTGGCCGACTCGGCCGAAAGACGCGAGGCCATCCGGCAGAAGCGCAACCGCAGCGCCGATAAGTTCAAAATGGCGCTGGCCACTGGAGTCTCGTTTGTTTTCGATTGAGGGTATCGACAGCAGGGCTTAGAGAGGCTTCAGGTGTGGCACGCCGTCCGAACGCGGGCTTTCTTGTTCTTTCAATCACGCTTGCTTCTCGGCTTCTGGAAGTTCAGAGTCAGAGCGCAGAATTTATATGCCACAAGAAGTGGCGGGATGTTTCGAAGCAGGCTAGGGGCTGCAATTGTATCTGCTTTATGGGGCGCAGAGAGAAACCTTGGGGCGATTTGTCTAATTATCCCAGGAACTGGTTTGCCAGACTGAGGGCCTATCCCAGAGTTTATGAGCTAATAAGCGTAAAAGAATATCAGTTAAGTAAGCATAGATTATAAAGCTAGGAGCGCATTTGTGATAAGGTTGTATAAAGTATGTGTGCGTTTTTTGTAGCTTTCGAAAATGCCCTATACTAGTACCAAAAAGTTTTGCGAAGAGTTTCCTTTTTGTGCTTTATGTTAAAGCTGTCTTATCTCTGAATACCCTTAGAAACGGTTCTATGAAAATACTATATCTACACTACCTGTTAATTTTTTATGAAATAATATGTATGCCTTTTTAATTCTCATTCTAGTTTATTCATAGGCAATGCCTCTGTATTATATTATAGGCTCCCGAATTCATTTGGTTTTGCATTGCACATAGAAATTCTGTTTAATTTTTTCATCAACTTCTGTCATGTCATTGCTTCATTCAAAACAGCGGGTTCTTCTTTTTCTTTCTTTTTTTTTTGCCTATATCCATAATGATATTGGAAAGCAAGCAGCATAGCAGTATGCTTCTTGATGTCCTGTGCATTATTCAATGCGCCATGAAGCAACTAAGCTGTCATTCTTGTCAAATGCCAACTCACTTGTTACATAGTTTTAAAACAAGTTCTGGACATAAGGTCCATCGTAACCCACCGAATTAAAATGCTCTATCGAGTTCTAACGTTACTGGAAGAAAAAGGAAAATTCAAAAAGTATCTCCAGAGAAAATACCTGTCGTTGAGCTTAGGTAGTCTTCGCTCTAACAGAAACAGCGTTAAAGCTGTCAATGCATTTGTTGAGTGTCCTATTGCGTGTATTGTTGTTGGTTATGTGTTGTTATTTTGTGAGACCCGGCGACCGCTGTCATCGCTTTCGCTTTTCAACTAAAAGGCGCGCCAAGGTCTTGCTGCTTTCGACGCTATGCCTGGCCGTGCAAAGTACCAACGTCTCTACTGTATGCCCGTTTGTGCGTGGTCCAAATCTAGGAACGTTGGCCAGTGTGGCTGTTGTTATTGTTAAGCGATGCCTCAGTGGGTTGGAAGCCGGCAAACACATGGTATGGCATGTCGAATCTAGTCAGTTTCACATCATGCCAATGCGCTCGGCTGTGGCGAGTGAGTTTCTCAGTGCACGTGATTCGCTGTTTTTTAGCAGTCTGTCGCCGTATTTTGTTTTCCGTCTGAATTCATTGCACCCATTTTCGTCATATTTCAAGCCCCTATATACGGCCTTGTTCAAGCCTTTATTTCTTGTTTAGCTTGCATGTCTTCATTTTCACAGTAGGGTTAAGTTTTTGGCTATCCACCTCTTTTGTGTCAATTGCCTCAAACATTAGTCACCTTCTTCCATAATCAATCCATAGCGCTTTGCCCTCGCTGGGCGCGAATTGTTGTCCTAGTCGTGTTGATATTCGAACTGTGTGATTACATAGGGGCGCGCTGTTAGCTGTAGGTATAAATGCGTGTATGTTTGTATGGCTTGGCCACAAATGTTGCCCTCTGGAGTGATTCCGCGGCGCAGAAAGTCTGCTCTGTCGAAGCTAGTCAGATCACATCATGACTTTCAGCATCGCGCCGCCTAATGTTGTTGCTGTCTTTGCTCTCGCCTTTCGCCGCGCTTTAGGGACAAAGAGCGAGTCAGGGTGGAGATGTGAGAAAAATGCTTATGTAGATATAGCATTGTATTACGTTGTCAATAAAAAGGTGGACGATACTTGTGATTTAGCATGGTACATTCACATCACAGAACGGTCAGTTTGTTGGGTAGCCAGAACAACTATGTTCCTCGGTCAATTTTATACACTCACAGAAGCAATCATGGGTGGGCGATGGTTGGGTTTTTTAATAAACGTGCAAACGGGCATACAAATTTGCCACTATGTGCACACACAAAGGAGAAAATTCGCGCTCCACACTTATTGTAATTTGAACGTGATCAGTCCTTAACTTTCGTAGGAATACTATCTAAAAAATGCACCTTCTTCTTGAAACGCCTTGCTTGAAACAATCAATATACCTAGCCACACACAATGATGCTAATTAACGATGGACCATGGAAAAACATACATGTATATGTTACGGGTCATATGCTAACTTGGGCAGTATGCAAACTACCCGGGCAGTATGCATACTACCCAACAGCCCGGGCAGTATGCATACCGCCCGGGTAGTATGCATACTACCCGACCCCTTGGGCAGTATGCATACCGCCCAAAAGCTTGGGCAGTTTGCATACTGCCCACTTTCCGACTTAAAGTTGTGTAATCCATGTCCACATTAAGAATATAAATGGCTCTCTAGATAACAATAGATCGACCGAGAAAAATTTTTGTCTTCAAACGTGATTGATCGATCGTAGGATGGAATGAGGATTGGAATAAAGTGTTGAAATTACTTTTTCCCAAATCCATTGTTGAATAACCAGTGGCCAACAAGTCATTGTCATTGTGAAGCGTGAACTGAGTAAAATGAAATGACGACAAAATTTGACGTAATCAATTTTGAACAGTTCTTTTTTCGCCATAACTTTGCCAAAAATGAAAAAAAGAGGAATCAATCTCAAATTTGGTATGTGGATAGAAGGCGGTAGGGACTATCACATTTTTTCCGGTTTTTTTCGAAATTCAAAAAAACTTGCCGGATTTTTTGCCTATTATATTCGAAAAATTACTTTTTGATTTGGGGGGGGGGGGTCAAAATCTAAAAATTTAAAAAATCCGAAATAGCAGTTTTGTAGCCCTCTAATTCGACACCTTTTATACCTACCTATTCTTAAACATTTTCTGTATCTATAAAGCTGTAGGCCTGACAGCTCTTCCCGCGAAACCTTTTTTGGGTCGAAAATGGCAGAAATGACGTCACTCAGACGTCATTAACGGCCAACCTATCATAGCCTTTGGAAAATTTTTGGTCACAATGTGTAATAGCTACGATCCCGGGAGGGTACTGAAAGTTTGGTGGCAATCGGCGCAGCGGAATTCTGGAGATATATCGCCCGGAAGGTTAAAACGTTTGTCATTCACATATATACGCGAGTTATTGCATTATCAAGCCTCACGAAGTGTAGTCAACATACTGCCCGAGTAAACATCTTGCCCGTGAGAAGAAAGGTGGGTGGTATGCATACTACCCGGGAGGTATGCATACTGCCCGGGCGGTATGCATACTGCCCAAGGGGTCGGGTAGTATGCATACTACCCGGGCGGTATGCATACTGCCCGGGCTGTTGGGTAGTATGCATACTGCCCGGGCAGTTTGCATACTGCCCAAGTTAGCATATGACCCGTAACATATACACTTTATGGAAGTAAAGCATCAAGGGACGGCATCCGGTAAAACTTGGCACCAGCTTCAGCAGTGGTGGCGTCATCTACCAGAACCTCACCTGAGTAAGGCAATAGTAGGTACCTATAGAGGACGTGACCTACTAGTTACACATAGGTATTTTTATCTCCAGCTCCAGCAGCACATCTGCCTTTATCTTTAGATCTTTAGAGTTTTGGATCAGTGAGGTTAGGGTGCACTGACTTCATACTAACATTGTTAGATTAGAGGAAGACATCCTGCTTTTTTAAGCTTTTTTTGTTTGCTGTTGTTCACGTCTGCGAGCAGACGTGATCTCCTTGCCAGTGCCAACTGCCAAGGCGCCAGTGCCAGCTCATGCTCACTAGCCACCACAATCCCGCTCTGTTGTATTTGAGTGAGAGCCTCATTTATGAAAAGCCTCTGAAGTCTGATGACAAAAAAAGCTAGACGGTCTTTTACCTCGAAGCAGTTTCTAAGCGAAATTGGGTTTACTCAGGGGTTGAAATTGCTAGCTGCTTGCACCATCAAAAAGTAGCCAAATGACACGCTTCTGCGGCATTAATTGGTATACTTGCTGTGTTCGTTCTTAGGAGCAGCAGCTGCTGAGTGAGTGCTCTTCCATGAACCTTTGTTTTCATTTACGATCTAAGAAACTTCAGCTCACAAAGCTACAGTTTAAAGGTATCATTTTGGTTGTTGTCATATAGTTATATACATTTATGACTAAAATATTCACGTTTTGTCACTCTATCTATTGACAAATTGAGCGAAAATACAGATGCCGTCAGCAGATGTTAGAACATATTTATCACAAAGTAGATATTCGTGCGCTTGCTGACGCCGACATCAACGTTCCAAGGCTATAGAACTCCCAACGTTCTTTTACCGAGTTCAGTTGGGGAAACTACGAGGAGCCAAACAAAAATTGGATTAGCCAATCAGCGGCTGGAGTGGGCGGGGCGATGACCATATATGGTCGTAAAATCAGACAACTTCATCTTTTCAATGAATTTTAGCATTCAAATGAAAAAATAAGGCATAAGAATGTTTTTTAACCACACAATGCCTACACTCACCCGGTGCATAATTAACTGGCGGCTCTAAATCGCAGAGTTACAACACAAGGTCAAACCGTGATTGGCAAATATTGCGGATTGAAACAGACGCGCCAAAAAATGTAAGCAGTACCGTGGTTTAAAAATGTCATTATTTTTATTATTTTGTTTATGGTTTTTCTTATTATAGTTAAGTTATTATTTTAGAATTAAATATTTTTGTTTATTGTAATTAAATTAAATCTTTTAACGATTTTCTTTCATAAAACCAATCCATTTATTGAATGGCCAGCTGATTGTGAGGCCCAGAACCTGCAGAAAAGCCATTTTCCTATCGCCATTTTCGAGTCAATTCGCCGAATTTAATCAAATCACATTAATTCCTAGTGAAAAATGGAAGCCTTTTCTCTCCAATAAGTGGACGCGATACCGCAAGTACCAGCTTGTTATACCGTTTTTCACCCTTAGTAGCGGGGCCTGCATTTATGCCCATATATGGTCATCAAAAGTCCATTTATTGACCAATCCATTTTTTGACATTTGCCTCGTAGTTTCCCCAACTGAGTTCAAAACGGCAAGTTGTACAGCAGCACAGGGCACTAAAGAGTCGTACGGCACATATCCGTCACAGGAATATCAATATCAAGACTTTTGAAGGAATCATCTTGAAAAACATATCAATATCAGGGTAAGCCACGAAAGTTATTGTTATGAGGCGTGAGCAAGGACTACCAAATGCTTGTGACTTGGATCTCATGCTGTGTCATATTTTGGGATGAAATTTTTGGCTTGGGCCATGCCTGCTGAGAATAGTGGCATCCACTGTTTAGCATATTATCAGGAAATATTCATTGTCACCACAATCATTTTCTGATAGTCATTAAGCAGGCGCAACACTTGCTCGTAAACGGGCAGAGGCTGAGGTCTGGTGACAGGCTGTGCTTAGGTGGCCGCAAATTGATTATTTAGTTAGCAAAGATGTTATCAATTCCTTGAGCTCTGCAACAAGACTGAGATTGTCGGTTCAAATCCCACAGACAGTAAGAAATATCAAACAACCATGCATTTTGGTGCTTTTTGCCATTCGTTATTAGATCTGGAGCTAATTTTTAACAGGGGACTTAAATGACCCTCATTTTTGATGACTCAGCCTGTGTACTGTGTACTTGTAGTGTGTCATCTAATCTTATCTAACCTAACCTATCTTACTGTATTGCCTTCCAGGGATTGGGAAAAAGTTACTCCCAGGAATAGATTGCAGGCAATACCTAGTAAATCAAATATTTTAGGTTGAGTGATTATGCATCAGGCTTCAGGCCATAGGCCTGAAGCAAGATACACAACCACCTAACCTAAAATATTTGAATATTTGGCTTACTATTGCCTGCAATAATCTCTCCCACAACTCACAAGTGACAATTGCTGTCATCTCTTAGACACTTAGTCAAGGACAGACAGCAGGGCACCACAGTGCTTTACAGTTCGCACTAGTGTATCATTTCTCCTACAACTACTCTCCTCCGCTGGTGGAAATAATACCCTGATTATGGAGGGAGCGAAGCGAGCGGAGTCTTTTGCTTAGATTAATTGAAATTTGTGAGTATGAGTGGCCAGCCGGCCGGCCGTGCGGACGCTTTTGCGAGGCTTATACCTTAGCAACCACTTGACCCATTTACATGCAGTAACTTTTGTAGGGTAGCTTCATTCCTTCTACCAAGTATTGGACTATTCCCGATGCATTTGGGTCATTGGTGACCCCTTATGCACGTGGCACATGCAAAACGAGGAGTTGTCAGTTTTGTAACAGTTGCAATAGCTCGGTAACATAATGTGCCGATTGCGCTGAAAGTTGGCATGTAGGTAGGCACCAGGGATGCGGAGTCGTGGTAGCGATTTCCGACTCCGACTCCGACTCCGACTCCGGGCTCCTGGTCGGCTCCGACTCCCCCAGCTAACAATTTGCCGTTGTTACAACGTCGTTTAAACGTTGTCAAATGGTTACCACAACGTCCCGATTTATCGTTGTGACAACGTAATTTTGTAGACTCCAGACAACGGCGTGACAACGTCATCCGACCATGCATTTGAATGTCATCACAACGTTTCTGTAACGTGGCCGTGACGTCCCAAAACTGTTCTTACAACGTCCCGCCAACGTTATGAAATGTTTTCTGTAACGTACCAACAGTGTTTCTGGAACGTTGTCACCACGTTTCCGCAACGTGACTACAAGGAGTATAGAACGCTTTGGCAACGTCTCTGCGACGTTTTTATCACGTGCGCACCACGTTGTCGCTACTTCGCATTGCCGTCCCTGCGACCCTGAGTAAACGTCCTAAACATTTTTGCAACGCCCTCTCGACGTGTTCGCAACATACTCAGAATGTGTTTCCGACGCTCTCTTCCCGTTCTCTAGACTTGTAAAAAAGGCATGTAAGAAGTGTATATTTCAATACATCATACAGGTCAATTTACAACAAACAAACAAAACGACGGCGGCGGCATCGGTGATGGGGCATGGGGCCCAGGGGCGCCCCCATGGGGGCGTGGGACGGAATTGGGTTCTACCGGCTCTGACGCTAGCCGCTAGCACGCCAGAACTGGTGGAAGTTCACTTCTTTACTAACCCTCGCTGGGAGGATCACTCGGCGGACCGTTAGGCACCGGCTCATTTGCGGCCTCGATGTCCCTAGGCAGCTGGCAGTGCCTGACTAGACGGTCTGCGCACCCCCCGTTCCGGTCGCAGCTTCCGGACAGCCACTTCGCTACCGCATTGCCGACAGTAGGCCTGCCGCAAGGCGCGCTGACGAGTTGCAGGACGTCTGCGGGAAGACATGAGGGAAAATGAGACATTCAATTCATGAAAAAATCACAAAAATACCTGCACCACTTTCCGTAACAGTGCGACAGGCTAGATCAAACTGAAACATGTCAACACCTTAGAGGCTAGAGCTACAATGAACTATAGCCTAGACCGCACGATATTACAAGGCACAATCTTGCAAATGCTACTCGTAAATGGTACTTTGACTTACCAGTCAAAACAACAATCGCATCAAACGCAGACAACTGGCGCTATCTTTCATCTTCCAGCTATCTCAGCCGCGCCCGACGCCGGCCCTCACTGCTCGCTCGCGCCGCGTAGACTGCGGCTCGGCCGGCTGGCTCTGAACGCCGGCCGGTGACACTGACGTCACGGCCCCTCAGGCGAGGTCAGGGCGCGAGCCACCGTTCGCCTGAGTGGCGGCCCGCGTGGCTTGCTGGCAGCCGCGGATAACAGCCGCGTTTACATAGGGATAGTTGCAAGCCTCTAGCTCCGCCTGTGATGTTGCAAAACATGCCAATGACGCTTTGCAATTTACACATGTTATATATATATATATATATATATATATATATATATATATATATATATATATATATATATATATATATTAGAGAGAGATAGGGAGAGAAAGGTATCGGAATTTACTTGTAAAAACACCGCTAATTATTCAGTACCTATAATGTCAAGGTTGTGAAAAACCGTTTTAACAACGTGTTGGCGACCACCAGCTGACAACGTGAACAGTCTTAGTGTTAAAATATGTCAAATTTAACGATGAAAACTGAATATGCGCATTGAAAGTCAAAGGAAATGCATTATATGGCCATATATGTCACCATGCATTATCAAAATATAATGCTGCAAGTGCGCGGTTGCTGCAACGTACCAATAAAACGTTGTCACGACGTTTTACCACGACTTTCGGACCAAACCATGGCTTCACAACGTTCAGAACGTTGCTACAACGTAATTAAAACGTAATTTCGCAACTTACCGAAACACGACGTTGTGACAACGTTGTAGTAACGTTTCCTGTTAGCTGGGCTCCGACTCCGACTCCGGGTCTGATTGATGCGAAATACGACGCAATCATTAACCCGCGCCCCGTAGGGCTACCGGCGGACCCTACCACCCGTAGGGGGGGGGGCCGTTTCGGCCCCCCCCCCCCCTAAGATATCGGAAAGTTACCGGCCGATTTTCAAAATTCAAACGGCGTTCGATAGCCCCCCCCCCCCGGTAACTACCTTGTGACCAAATTTCATTGACCTAGGTCAAACCGATGACGTCACAGGTCAGGTCAAAGGTCAGATTTTCACCGTTCACAGGCAATTCAAGAAATGTGCTGTGAAAGCGAGTAAATTGGTAATTTATTGAAAACCATCGATGGTACATTGTTCGTCAAACACATACTTTGCTATCTGAGGTCACTGATACCAGGTCAGGTCACAGCGAGGTCAGGTCACCGGGGGTCACAATATGAATGTGTCGTGTGATACATGTTTTATGGTCCATTTTACATGACAAATGCGATTATGTGGGTTAGGCAGCCTTTGGGGCCAGCCTAGGTCACGTTTTTGTGAAGGTCAGGTCAAGGTCAGGTCAAATTAGGTCAAATTTCAAAGTTGATATTTTTGCATAAAATGGGTATCGATTCGATGCAGCTCGTCACGGGGAGTCTAATGGTGGTCTTCGTTTTGCTCTACGAGTTCTAGAATTGCCAAAAATTGAGTTTGAAAATTTGACGTCATCATTTTTGAACAGTTTTTTCGCTATAACTTGGCCAAAAAACGAGGTATCGATCTGAAATTTGGTATGTAGATAGAAGACGGTAGGCACTATCACATATTTTCCGGTTTTTTCGAAACTCAAAAAACTTTTTGGATTTTTTGGCGAATATATCCAAAAAAATGCTTTTTTGATTTTTGGGGGTCAAAACTCAAAAATTTCAAAAATTCGAGATAGCAGTTTTGTAGCCCTGTCAATTCTACACCTTTTATGTCTTGATCATTTTTCTGTATCTTCAAAGCTGTAGTCCTGACAGGTCTTCTCGCGAAGGTCTTTTTTCGGTCGAAAATGACAGAACATGACGTCACTCTGACGTCATTTGTGGCCAACCTATCATAGCCTCTGGAAAAATTTTTGGTCACAATGTGTAAAATTGATGCCCAGAGGGGTCCTGAAAGTTTCGTGGCGATATCTCCAGCCGTTTAGGAGATATCGACCGAAAAGGACAGGGGGGGCCGTTTCGGCCCCCCTCCTACGGGGCGCGGGTTAACACTGTCCAATCATTGATCACAGTTTTTTTTTTCATAATCTTTTTTGATACACAGTCACTCATCCACATTCATCACACCTTATAAGAAACAAACAAAACATTTAAAATTGCCCTGTGCGACCCACCTGGCCAGGTCGGGCAGCGCCCTAATCCCGGCAAACACCACCCGACCTCGGGGAGAGCTGGGGGATACCTCCCCGACCGGGGAGATCTGTGGGATACCTCCCCGGCGCTCCAGGTGGGCCGCTCCCCCGACCCGCACCGCCACTCAACTACGCTTGCGAGCGGCGGTGCCCCAGGCCCCAGGCCACCGGCCGGCCCGGCGATCCCCGAACGGTTTCCGGAGTCCGGAGGGCTCAGGGCCGGGATGGGGCGGGGGTCATTGACATTCGCAAGTTGAAAGTACGCGGCTATAAAATTATAACATAAAGGCTAGCAGTTGTGATTGTTGAGGAAACAAAACAAAACATTTCCGAAATTTATTTCCAGAAAATTTATTTCTAGATATAAATTTATTCCCAGCAAGCAACACCACAAATTTTATTAAGCTTCCCGGAGTCGGAGTCAAGGCAGCCTGGTCGACTCCGACTCCGACTCCGCATCCACTAAGCCATGCATATCCATGTGCCACAGTTGGGGTGCTGCTGCACGTGTGCACGTGCAGTGGTCGATTCCAGATCTCGAGAACGGCTGAACCGATTGCGCTGAAATTTGGTACATGGCTAGGAACCGGTAAGTAGGGTGCCGGGCAAAAGTCAGTTGGGAGTTGGGACCCATTTCACACGTGCGCACGTGCAGAGTGCCGCTTCCAGATCTCGAGAACGGCTGGGCCGATTGCAGTTAAATTCGTCACATCGCTAGGGACCGGTTAGTAGGGTGTAGTGCACAAGTTAGTTGGAGGTACGTACACCCTTGCAATTCCGCACGTGCGAGACCCACCCTCTCCCTCTCACTCCGTTGGTCACCCCAAAAGGCGTTTTACTGGTCTAAATCAGGGCTCAGGCTAAATACGAATATCAAAAATTAGCAAAATGCACGCTTATTACTTACTGCTAGTGGGCGGTGGCATTTGAACCTGTGATCTCAGTCTCATCACAGGGCTCACAATTCATTTTCATGTGTGATGCTCAGCTCCGCAAATCAAAGTTCTCTCATCGACAGAAAACCCTGCATCAACTCTGCATCGATAGAACGTTTGTGACATAATAAACTGGCAGCAGTCTCAAGGCAACAGCCCGCCACCGCACCTCTGACCGCTTACGCGAAAGTGTGACGCCCGCTTAATGACTACCCATTTTCGCACCCTTTTTTGAATTATGTTTCAGGTGATGTCAATGTCGGTGACTGTGCTGTGCCCCGGCGGTCGCCGTCAGGTGGTCAAGGTCACTCCAAACACCAGCCTTCTGCAGATCCTGGAGGAGGCATGCGCCAAGCAGAAGCTGGATGCCAAGTCATTCAATTTGATGTAAGTTTTTTTGTGCTGGCAGACAGGAAATAATTTTCAAATCGCAATCAAACAGGTTGGCAAACAGAGGGTAGGTGCTTATGACAAATATAGCTGTTTGGTCGACACTAACTAACTGTGGTTTATAGCATGATGTACTTATTGATTTACATAATAAAAAGAGGCTAAGCAGAAGTGTGCTGGTTATGAGTTTTCTTGCACTTGAGAAATGAATTTTGCCCATAATAGTCATGTCTATGTTAAACACCATCTGACCATGGATGAAGGAGAACCATGATCCGATCCGGCTATGGCCAGAAGTCACCAGTGTGAGATTTTAAGTAGCCATCACAGTCCTCACCCCCCCCCCTCTCCAACAGGCACTACAACCGCCGCCTGGACCTGAGCAGCTCAGTGCGTTTTGCCAGCCTGCCGAACCGCGCGCAGCTGGAGCTGGCAGCCTCGGAGGAGAGCCGGGTGGACAGTGACGTCACGCTGGCCGTGCAGCTGCCAGATGGCCAGAGGCTGGTCAAACAGTTCCCCTGTGCCGGTGAGGGAGATCAGAACTACAGATGGGGTCTGCCGGATGTTTTGGGAAAGCTGCCGATCATTTACTGGGATGAGTATATAAAGTTGTGGTCAAAATTGTCAGTTTGAACTAGATTGAATGCTACCCTGTTTTCCCGTCACTGAAGTTCAGTTATCAATCAACCGAGATATGGCATGGCACACGACCTACACCACCCCTGTTCCTTGCCCGAGGCCACTTGCAAAAGCTTCTTGCACTGAGATTATGTTGCACTGGAAAACCATCAAACCATCCCGAGACTACCATGGTCCGTGACAATTTTCCCATAGATTCTATCAAACGTATGTTTACGCTATGAGCTGGCGCAAAATAATCTACCACTGTAGTCTAGCAAACGATGAAAAAAGTTTTCTGATTTTTTTTTTTTAGCCAGTTATTTTGTTGCAAGAGATCTCAGATCTGCCTATCTCTTGCTGACTTGCCCAATCTTTCCCACAGCCACTCTGTACGAGGTACTCGCCGACCACTCTGTGCTGCCCTCGGACGACCTCACCGTTCCCGTCTGTATCTACGCGCGCCGCGAGGTGGCCGGCGCGGCCGCCCTCAAAGCCACCACCATCAGAAGTCTGGGGCTGACCGGCGGCAAGGCCATACTACGGTGAGCGATTGTCCTCGGGTTGAGCGGGGTGGGGATTTTTCCCTTACTCTCACAGTAAGTGAGTGAGAGTATTTAGTGTGATAGGGTTATTATATAGCCCCAATAGAGGCTACAGTAGATACACTGTTAGGATACTACAGATCTGTAGTGACCAGTCCTGTTAAGATAATGTGGTTGATAGCTCAGATATTTTTTGCATAGTGTAAAGAAGGCTGTTTGCTTTTTATTTTCCTTTATTTTCTTAACTATTTTTCTTTCTACTAACTATTTTCCTAACATTTTCCCTGCAAAATGTTACTGACATATCGTCATGTGGAACTAGTCCTGGTTGTCTACCTTTAAAGTCGTTGACTACCTTTGTTCAAGTGCTATCTTGAGAGATGGTGCATAGGCCTCCAGAAGAGTAGTACTTGTTGAGTGAGTAACAGTGTTTGTTGTGTTGATCGTTGCTGTTGTTGTTTTAGGTACGCCCCTCGGCCCGCCAATCAGGAGGCCGGCAGTCAGGCCCACGTCTCGGCGCCATTGGTCAAACCGGCCGCCCCGGACAGCCAATCAGCGCCGCTCGCCGCCGCCGCCAGCCAATCACAGACGCCCATGTCGCCCGGCCGCGATGACGTCACCACCCGGCCGGCGCCGGCGGTGTGTGACGTCACACAGGCCAGCAGTGAGCCGGTATTGGCTGCTGGAGCGGCGCCGGCGGCACCCGGGGAGCCAATGGCTGTCGACGAGGCGAGGTGAGTTATCAGTGATCAGTGATCAGTTGTCACTTCTGTTCTATCTGGATTGTCTGTGAGTGTTGATAGAATATGCTCGGCCGGCGATTATTAATTACTACTGCTCAGAATCGGTAAAAAACGCAGCTCGTCCGAACTGTATTCAGTGATTATGACTTATTGAGGTCAACTAACATAACGGATCTAAACGGCAGTAACTGTCATTGTTCTAACATCGGCATCACATATCACTACAACACAACATAGCACGTCACCGACTTGGTAATACGTCACTTTGTGTCGATAGAAACTGTGACGGTAGTGTACGTCAGCTGGTCACCACATCAGCGGCTCCAACAGATACTTATGATGAAGAAAGAGAAAGACTGGCGTGGAATAGTCTGGTTTTTCAATGACTGGCTACACTTTGTGAGATTAATTGATCTCGCTGATTTGATTGGAAGCTTCGTTAGATTGACGTTCAATGTTTCATGCCAGTCAACTTGAAAATCTGCGACGGTCCTCCTATATTGTAAGACCAGTCATTTCAGTCATGTCTCGGTCAGCGAGACTTTTGACTCAGTCAAACCTTTTTCTGAGACAGAGAGGGTCTGGGACTGACAAATGCCTGAGACACAGGATTGTCACGTGACTGTCAGACCAGTCACCAGTCTCTTCAGTGTATCAATCGGAAATCACACAGACTGGCGCCGGGCCCGAGCCGTCACTTCCGATGCTGGCGTCTGCCGGGCCTATCTGTAAGATCATCCCCGATAACTGCTCCAAACAGTCTAGCGACATAAGTCATCACACCTAACCCAAACAGCTCTGAGCTGACTTCCCCGGCCGCTGACTCGCTCACTTGAGTTTCGACATTCTGTTCAAATCCCTTAGCACCCTTAAAGTATCCGTGTATGTTGAAGGACAGGATCATGATGAAAAGGGTGTAGAACGTGATCACATAGATCCGACCTTCACTGACGAGGTAGGACAGAAGGTGTGCAGACATCATGTTGAAGAGGACGATGGCCGCTATAGTAATGATCCGTCCCTGTTCCTGTAGATCTTTAAAGCCGACCAGATAATCTTCGAACTTTTTCGACATGGCGAATAGTGTTTGCACTTCCTTTTGCACACTTGTATTTGACGCTAGTTTTCAATGCTTGGCTGCACAATTTCCCGTTTTGAGGTAGGTATTTCACACAGTTAAAGCTGAACGCTCCTTGGCAGTATCCCGTGGCGGTGGCTGAGCAGTGACGCCCATTGGCTCCTATCGTGTTATCGTCCAGGTATCCTATCAGCTCTGTGCAGGGTCCATGGGCTGACCGCACTGCTCTCATCTTTCACTAGGCGCGCTGAGGGGGTTATCGGTCGACTCTCAGTAGCATTACTTTGATCAGTTGGAGAGCGACCAAAGCTATTATAGATACAACTGAAATGCACTTACGAGCGTTCATCCCTTGTCTGTGGCTCGCATAACGGGCATTTGAAATTATAAATCTGTTGCAGAGGTTGAAGTCTAGCCGTCTCTTAGAGCAAGTATTTCAAAATTCAAGATACTGTTTTAAAATGGAGTTGCGTCTTTCTCCACTGCCAGCCTTGTCGGCCTGTAATACTCGTCTTTGACACGGTGTATCCAAGATTCCTTTACTACTCAGGTTGGTTCACTAGGGAAATAAAGGCGCCGTGGTGACGTCATCAGAGGAAATCCTTCACGTTCAAATGAATGGGTCATTTGAATTGCTGATTTTGGCTTGATGTAGTCTAATTTCTTTAATTTCAGCCCCATTTTATCGTAATGAGGCGAACTCATTGTTACGTTGGTACAACTTTTGATGACGCACAATCCTTGTTTTTTTTTCTCCAGCTCGCTCGAAAGATGATGAAAGTTGCATGCATGCCTAAGGGTGAAGGGAGATTCTACCGCCGTGGTGACGTCACGGTAAAGGGATTCTGGAGCTCGTGAACGGGGGCTGGGTGTATCCGCCTCTGGCATGCCCATCTTTTACCACCTTTCGGATTCTCTAGGATATTGCTCTTCATTATGACCCCCTCTGACATCGAATTGACACAAATTTGTTATTCTCTGACACCATTTTAACACAAACTTCACACCAATATGTATCAAAGTTAATACTATTATGATAATAATATTACACTAATAACTGTAATATGACATCAATATGACACCACCAGTCACCACCGTTGACACCAGTGTGGCGAACTATGACATTACCTCTGACACTAATGTGACACCACTATGACACTATTTTGACACCTATATAATGCAAATATGACACCAATATCGCACCAATATCACCGCACCCCTTGACTAGAGATGTCAATCGGATACCAACTTTTTGGTATACCGATACCAAACCGATACCAACTTGGTATTTGGCATTTCAATCGTAATATGTTTGGTATTTTGTTGGTATCATAAACCCTCACTAATGTATAATAGGCCAAGAAATCGGTAAAAAGTTGGTATGTCCCTTATTTTCCCAAGTTGGTTTGGTTTCGGTATTTTCCCGTGGTTTTGGTTGGTATTTGGTTTGGTATCGGTATTCCGATTTTCCGTAATTGACATCACTAACCCCTTCCCACAGTGACTGCCCGAGCCCGCCGGCACCAGCCCCAGTCTCCCCACCCCGTGACGCGTCCAGTGCAGAGGCCAGCCGCGCTACCTCCAGTACCAGCGAGGACGCGTTCCTGGTGGAGGGCGCCTCTCTGGGCAGTAGTGCTGGCAGCTCGCAGATGGAGGTTCAGGAGGAACGAGCCGTGTTTGTGAGTCGGGGAGAGGGGTAGTGCAGTGGCGAGATGTTTTTAGGGAAGGAGGGTGTTGTTTGAATGCTTACATCGAACAAACGTGTTTGCTAATTTGTTTATAGGAAAGACAGTGAAGTTTTCACTTGTTTATGTTCAGTCATAGATCTCTGGGATAGATCAAGTATTTCTTTAAAAAAAATCTCTATATGCTGGTGTGTATGATTCAGCTCATTTACGATGTTTATGGCTACGAATCACAATATACGTCGGTATCCCAGATATGCAACGTTAGCGTATTACCATCTGGTTTGTGAAACCACCAAACCCCTCAAATTGAACCTCACGAATTATCCCTTCACCAGCTGGGGGAGCGGCAAGCGGTGGCGTTTTCTCTGGACGACGCGGCATCTGGCAGCGCTCAGCCCGAGCTGCCAGATGATTTTTATGACGTCACGGTGGACGATGCCCGCCGGCGGCTGGCGCAGCTCAGAGAGGAACTGTGAGTTCGGGAAGGGGAAGCCGGGGCTGGAGATGAAATTTGATATGGGAAAGTAGATGGTGGTTCGCTTACGCATTGTTAAATTAATCAGTTTTTGAAGTTGTGTGTCAGAATAGAATGGGGAATCAGTTGCTCTTTCAATTTTTAACTCTCAGTGTAGCTCGCGAACAGTCGCTTCTATTCCTATCCATGTTGGGCTCTGTCTGTCTGCTTTAAACCCCTCACTGTCCAATTGTCTATCCATCTACCCTTCTACACTAAATTTCTGTTCGTCCGTCTATCTGACTGCATCTATGCTTCCCTCCTCCAGTTCAGCGATGGATAAGAGCCCCATGCTCACGCCCGGTCAGAGGGAGGCTCTGTCTGTTTGTCTGTCTGTATATCTGTCTGTCTCTATCTGACCGCCTGTCTCTCTCTGTCCCCCCCCCCCCAGTTCAGCGATGGATAACAGTCCCCTGCTCACGGCCGATCAGCGGGAGGCTCGCCGCCAGGCTGACCTGCTGACCCGACTCTCGGCCCATCGACACTGTGTGGTGCGGGTACAGTTTCCCGACCGGCTCGTATTGCAGGTCAGTGTCTGTTGAAAGGGATTGGGTAGGATGATGGAATTGGATAGGATTTAGGAAGTGGTAGGATAGGACGGGATGGGTTCAGTTCGCCGACCGGCTCGTACTGCAGGTCAGTATCTATTGGATAGGATTGGGTAGGATGATGGGACGGTTGGGTTAGGATGGGACGAGTGAGATAGGATGGGGACAATGTGCGACGGAACTGGTCGAATTCCCAAGAATGGTGGTACTGCAGGCTAGTCTGTGGGTGAAAGAAAGCTTTTTACCATAAAGATGAGAGGTAAACAGATGCTAGCGGATAGTAGACGAGGGCTAGTGTTAATTTGTTGATACCGAAATTCGGTGACTTGTCATGGCACAATATTACGCGAGATTCTGTCCCGTTTGTTGAGAATCTCCTATGATCAGGGACTGGCTGCCATCTGCTGATGTATGCTATATAGTGTCACCACTGCCCTGAATCCAGACCCGTGTCTGACGCGTCCCTCCCGTTCCCAGGGCGTGTTCCTATCGACAGACACGGTGCAGGCGGTGGTGGACTTTACCGCTCAGTTTCTGGAGGACCCCGCCGCCAAATTCACACTCTGTGAGTGACTGTTCGGGGGTGGGCGTGTAGGTGTGTTTTGGGCTGATTTTGGAGTGGGACTGCTGGATATTAGCGTTTTGTTACAATTTTACATGTTTTTTTTAAGATGGGTCTGTTGACGATACATTTGCAGCATTTGCTCTGGTTGTATTGTTCTGCTATTTCTTTTTTATGATGTATCATAAAATGACGTCTGCGATAATGCCACTGGGGCATGAATATTATTACGAACAAATATTGTCTTCATTATCAAATTAATGTCATACAGAAGTCACGTTTAATCGAATCCCCGTTTCCCTTTCTCAGTCGTGACGCCTCCCAAGACGTCACTAGCGCCATCTGCGCGCCTATTCGAAGTGGACTGCGTGCCGGCAGCTCTAGTTCACGTGGCTGCCGCTGGCGGCGTCACAGTCGCCCTGTCGCCGTCCGTTCGATCTCGTCTGAGCTCTCCGGCGGGGGCGGCACTGGCTCTGCGGGGAGTGAGGTGGGTGAGAGGGGAGAGAGAGAGGGGGGAGAGAGAGGGAGAGAGAGAGAGAGAGAGAGAGAGGGGGGGGGAGGGAGGAGGGGTAGGGCGGGTGCTGGAGTGCTAACTGGACGTGGCATTGTGGAGTGTGTAGGGAAGCTGTGACGGGACAGAAAAAATGCACGCCTTTTTGGGGGCAGTTGTCGGTAAAGTCATGGCCCACCGCACTGAGGAATTGTCTTCATGACGTTCGAAAATTTGTTTAAGTTTCCAACACAGGGTAGTCAGTAAGTGGCTGCCATTTTGACAATTCACATTCTTATTGCTAATTGATCGATTCCTGGTTTGTTTCAATAACACGTCTTACTGCTTCATTTTATTGCTTTGACATTTGCTAGCTAAGTTCGATTAAACGCCTTACTTTCTACTTCATTGGTATTTAACTGCTAACTCTATACCACAAACAGCCCCTTTTTTCATATAATTGCTTTCACATTTGCTTACTACCTGCAAGAAACCGTTCCACTGTTTAAATTCACCACCCTTTCCTGAAACTGGACCGTCTCCGTTACAAAGTACACACCAATCACTGCATCACGAGCCAGCCGGGCCATTTTGCCGCAGCGGCCGGCTTAGTGCCACCCAATCCTACCTAAATACAGTTATTCTCATTAATTGCAGCCCACCTGGCGACGACCCCCCCCCCCCCTTCCATCGACCCCCGAGCCCCCCCCCCCCTGCACCCCCCTCAGTTCCTTCAAAGTCGCCGGTGGCCGGCTGCATGTCACCGTGTTGACGCTGCATCTAGTTTGTATTCAGCGCCACGTTTGTCATTAGGCGGCATATTTATCATGGCATTAGCGGAGGTTCGTTAGCCGCGGCTGGGACGGCTGTGGCGCCGAATAGTCGCACTGCGGCATATGTGGCGCACGCCATCCACGGGTGGAGGGGGAGGGGGTGGAAGGGGGTTAAGTCGTGAGGTTTGGTACTGATTGTGATGATTTGTTACCTTTGAATATTGTGTAAAGCCGAACAATTGAAGTCCGACGGGAGACACCTACGAGAGACTATCTTGTACGGTAATGCATGTAAAATGGTGGTGCGGTGGTATTCACTATTTACTACCTTTGCTCAGTCCACCTTCTTCAGTGTACTGAAGATTCATGGTAGATCACATAAAAACACGATGCATTGCCGAATGTCATTGCCTATTTACTTTTATCTGGTTATGCTATTCGAGCCATCTCGTACTGATATTTTTCACGTTAAAAATAGATAAGCAGAAGCTAACATCCCAGCCACATGCAGTCGCCATGATCCGTAACTGCTACAAAGTCCTATAAACGTGTGTTATCGAGGCGATTACATGGCGCTACAAGACTCACAAGGACACCGACCCTTGTCAACGCTTGTTCGCCTGTTGATCGCCGGCTATAAAAGCCTGTAATTCACGGTCGTACGCCTCGTCAATGTAAAAATTACAACGGTCGAGAAAACATTACAGCAGCCGTGGCTTTACATTTGAGAGGTTTGCTGTCCCGCGGCAATGATTGCGAGTTTTGTTCATAGATGGCGCTAGTGGTTTGCGCCTGAAAGGTATACTGCGCCGCGAGGCACCTCTAGAGCTTATAGTTCTGCGCATAGATGGCGTTAGTGGTTGACGCCTGGAAGGGTATACTGTTCCGCTGGACAGCAGCTTAGATTCCCGTCCATAGATGGCGCTAGTAGTTGCGCCTGGATTGGTATGCTGTTCCGCCGGACACCAGCTTTGATTATGTCCATAGATGGCGTTAGTTGTATGCGCCTGGATGGGTATGCTGTTCCGCAATGCATCAGCTTATAACGCTGTCCATAGATGGCGTTAGTGGTCAGCGCCTGGAAGGGTATGCTGTTCCGCAGGGCACCAGGTTAGATTCTCGTCCATAGATGGCGTTAATAGTTGCGCCTGAAGTGGTATGCTGTTCCGCGGGGCATTAGCTTAGATTCCTGTCCATAGATGGCGTTAGTGGTCAGCGCCTGGATTGGTATGCTGTTCCGCGGTGCACATAATGCGGAATGGAGCTAACTGCGTTCGTGAAGGATATAGAAATTCAACGAACATTTGAAATACGTAAATGGCGTTCACGAACCAGTCTACACCGTATGTTAGAAATGTTCGCCTTCGCATTTCGCTTGGTCTTTCCGCTGGCAGCGCCATTTGCTTTCCCGTACCCATATGGTTAATTGTACGTTTGATTTCACATTTTAACTACTGAAGCCTGTAGCATACGTTTAGTATCACTGCAGTCGACAGTAATACGTCCACGGGCCCAACAAACCAAGGAAATAAATACCACATAGCCCGCCCGCCATCGGTCTACGTTGTTCGTCATCACCTCGCTAATTTACGTTTTATTTTCACAGATCGGACCCCTCATCAGAGAGCACGGGCACAGCCTGCGCCGACTCCGGCTCTGTCTCTGGGTCCGGATCCGCCTCTGGATCCGCCTCTGGGTCCGGATCCTCGGCTGGAGCCCGGAGCAGGGTGGCGCGCCCAGCCGCAGCCAGTGGGTCCACTGAGAGAGGTGTGCCAAAGTGGTTCAAAATGGGACCGAAGTAGCTGCCTGTCTGCCTTCTGGGGTGGGGATGGGGAGGAGAGGGGCTTGGATATCGCTATTGGGAGAGGGTGGGAGGTAGAAAGAGAGAGCGAGGTGGAGCGTATTCGTAAGAGAAATGTGATGATACCGTTGATATAAGCACGGTTTGTAAAGAATGTGAGAGAAGGTCGAAGCTGTTGTGGTGCTTGATTGAATGAATTGGCCAGTTATTTTGTCATAATCGTCATCAGTATCGTCATGTTATGCACCATCAGTCGAATTTGCTTCATATTAGCGTGAGTAATACTTCCAGCAAAATGTCAGACATAATTTCATGACATATTGAAGAATGACACCATCGTATCCGGATAGTCAATAGGGGGATATTATTCTCTTGCACTCCGCTGCTTCAATGCCTTGGTTTATAATCGCTCTCGGGTTGCTGTTAAAGGGACCCTCCCACCTTCAAAAAAGCTAATGAATTGGCATGAAAATGATGTCGCTCGGTTCAGAAAGAGCGAAAACGAATATCTACCAAATTTCATCGAAAAAATATTCGCCGGTTTTCAAGATATTAGACTTTTACTTTTGTTTACTTTTTGGGATCTCCGCTGTTCCTAGCGACTTTATTAGAAAGTGCGGCATTTGTTGCGCGCAAAGCAGCATATACCACCGCGTGCTACCAAGCGTTTTAGTAAGAGATTTTAAAATCGTTAGATCTCCGCTGACGTCACAAATTCTAAGGGGGCATTCCAATGCATTAGCCCCTTAGAATCCGAAAACTGCAAGTTTGAAATTCCATCTCCGAATTAAAGCATTTTTCGATGTTGTGAGTGTCCAAACCGGTATTTTCAGGCCATGGCCACCAATTTGGCTATCTCAACTCAAAACTAATGTTAAGGTGGGATGGTCACTTTAAACCGCCATCTTATTGGAATGCAGACCATCGTAAGACTTCATAAATGGTTTATCCATCGCATTATGATTTACGCATGCTAATCAAGCTTTGATTGCCACCTGCTGAAACATGCATTTATCAGTGAGGCTTGAATGTTTTTGGCGCCGTCTATTGTTCTGTGTTATATTGCACATCATAATCCGCGCATTCACATAGCAACAACTGCTTTTCTGTTATCCATCTATTGGCGTAGCGACTCTCTCATGCCTATATCAAGGCCGTAGAACTCCCACCAAACGCTGTCTTTGGTTGGCTTTCTAACAGAAGCGTGCGGCCACCAGTGCTTTGATTAGGTGCTGTCCGTGATTTTGGACTCCAACTTTGGTGACACCACTGTGGTTACGTAACGGAGTTTTCTGTCACGGATAGCAACGGTGATCGTTATAGGGATTTGGAACACAAAGTTGGGTTTGGGAGTTCAAAAGACGAAACATCGAAAATTGTGCTGTGTTCTCGTGTGTTCGTATTTTTGCTTGAAAAAAAAAACATTTTTTTCGTTTCAATAATACTTGCATTGGTATTGAATATCATTGAATTGCACTGCCTTTTATATTAACCTTATCAATGAATGTTTAAATCAATAATCCAATCCACGCATATTTTTCTTACATTGCAACCTCACCATCACTCATATTCTTCCATGTTCTGTTTAGCACCACGCGCTAGCCCGCTGCCGGATGTCATATTTCGTGACCGGCAGGGGGGACGGGGAGGGGGAGGGGGTCAGTTTGTCAATGTCCCGTGCAGGGGTCAGCCGCGTGTGTTGACCTTTGGTGTTTTGTCGGCGCGTGGGCCGTGGGTGGGTCAGCCTGGCCTGAGCTGTGATCCTTTCCGCTGTGGTGAAATGGTGTTAATAAAGAGATGAATAATCATAATGGTTTCTTTGGAGGGTTTGTGTACAGTATAATGTCATATATTACATAGATATAGAAAAGCCGATTGCAGAGTGGATAGTAATTGGTAGCAGAGGTCAGCCTTCGCCTTGATTCAATTTTATATAACTTTGTAGTCCTGCAATCGGGTTGAGCGTATGTTTTCAGGTATGTGTGCTCATAATAGGTATGCACGAGGATAAATAACAATCAAGGTAGGTTCCGTTTTACAACGTTAAGTTTCGCTTAGGCACAAACATAAACCGAAAGCGGAAACATTAAGAAGTTTGGATTTTCATGGTCATAAGCCATGACAATCCCGCTACAAACTTCTAACACACAATGTTTCGCAATGACAGCAATTGCCGCTCGACTTTCAAACACGTCGTTTGAAAGGACAGCAATTCTTACATGGGTTCGACTCGACATA
This sequence comes from Amphibalanus amphitrite, assembly GCF_019059575.1. Taxonomy (NCBI): domain Eukaryota; kingdom Metazoa; phylum Arthropoda; class Thecostraca; order Balanomorpha; family Balanidae; genus Amphibalanus; species Amphibalanus amphitrite. The sequence continues at coordinate 24,648 of NW_024883210.1, forward strand.
ACACGGAGTTGGCTGTCAAGTGTTTCGGATGCATTATTGCTTACGTCCGGTTTCTGGAAAGCAAATCTCGCGCGTGTTACGCACTTTTGCTACCGGTACCACTTCATTTTTAATAGCACTGCACGGCGCACGCATCATTCAACATAGCCCGTCGCTTGACGCCTTTTTGACAGGAACTTGTCACCTTGTCGTTTTCCGGAAAAATCAACACACCGAACACGATGTTTTACTCTAGTGTAATATTTAACCACAGTACCTCAGAAGTGCTGATATCATTTTTCGCACTACTTCAATGTCCTTTGGACAATGTCCTACAGAGGACAGAAGTAGAAAGAGCTGTCCGAACAGTGTGTGCCCTCACGCTCGCGTCCTACCTCCATTTGGCTGCGGGCGTGGCTCGACCCCACACGACGCGTACGGTCGATTTGGGACCGGCCGTCGCTTCACTCGGGGTACACTGGGACCAAAGAGGTGTCAACGACAAAACAACTGACAACAAAGAACACTCAGAGGTCGGGATGGCACAGTCACGTACGTAAATAGCACCTGGACACCTGTTATACATTTCTAAGTACCCTATGTCAGTGCATGCCACACAAACGCACTATCTTCCTAAACGCTACCGTTGAATATTTGATGCCTGAGCGGTTTTTACGCGCTGTGTTCGTGTGAAGGGAAAGTAACACCAGCTGCTGTGATGATGTGATGTTGTGATCGTGCCGCTGTGCGCCTGGTTACACAATCTCGGCTCATTAATAACTGAGTGGGAGGGCGACGTGCGTTGTTATTCGATGGACAGGATCGACCACTCGGGCCTAGATTGGTCACAAACTGACAAACAGGGTCAGACATAGACACAAACAGGGTCAGAATCGGGTGCTGGGTGGACGGGTGGACGGGACGGGTGTTTACCAGTGAGTATTTAAACCAGAAACCAGAAATCGCCTAAACATTCGCCTGTTGTCTATACCTATGATTTGAGGATGTGCGAATGGTAACCTTTTTTCTGCATTCATTTTATGAATAATTGCATTAGACTGCATAAAAAATATATGAAAATACTGATGTTGAGTTATGAGTATCCATGTTGAGTATGGTAATGATTTGATTTTGATTTTTGATAATGATTTACATCATTATCCAAATGAAAATGCACCAGCATATGGCGATTATTGTGATGAACACATGCCTGTATTCTGCTTCCCTGTTCAAAGATGTCACTGTAAAACGCCCTTGGGCAAAGTGAAAAGTCCCCTTTACCCCTACCCCCACGCCACCCTCGTTGTTTACACATTGCTGCCTCCTCTCCACGAAAATACCCCCAAACTAACGCTTCCCCGGTCTAAAATAGCAGCAAAGTGGCCTGACTAGCATAATCTGCTGTTGATATGAGTCGGCTCAATGTACGAGCATTGTTTGATTGTCTTTAAAAGCTCGGTTCATACCACGACCGTCCGTCACTTAACTTAGCCCTTGAGCTTGATGAATGTGTTGTGGGGGTACGAGTGGTATTGCGGCGACTTGGCATGCCAGTAGAGAGGCTATGTAATGGTAGTGTTAAGGTTAAGCCTGCCGGAGACATTAAATATGGAAGATTACATGCCGTAAACGCGGAATCGGAATTGCTGGAAACTGGATGTAGGTAGATATTTCTTGACGGGAAAGATAATGTCTCGATTTAGCTATTAGCAACCGAAATGTTAAACCGAATTTTCTGTGGTTTATAGCTTGTATCGTTCTTTAATGTCTTTGTCGATTGTCTTGCAAAATTAAGTAGGGAATCTGTCATGTCAGAGAGCCAACGTAAGAATGAGACAATGCATTTTAATTTGAGAAAATGCGTTTTTTAGTCTCTAACGAGTGAATACACATGAATATTCACTTCTGTTTCGTTAAAAAAAAACATGTTTCGTTAAAAAAGCGAATGTGTTAGTGATGAGTGCTGGTCACATGAAATTGCAGTTTAGCATGTCTTTTTATAGATCATCCTTTAAAACTTTCGCGGAGCGAGGGGTTGTCTCGTTGAGCTGTGAGTTACGGTGGAGCTAGGTTGAGGCCACGTTAAACGGTTACAACACTGAAGGCCTACGTCAACGTTGGATACTACTGTAACGACGACGAACAACGTGCTTTTACCACCGTAACAACAAAATGAAAGGGAAAACATTCCCACTTTTACCACCACGCGATAGTCACTAGCCATCATTCTAAGATAGATATCCATTTCACGCTACTCCTCGCCATAATGCATGTTTCGACACCAAACTTGCGTAAGCGCAACAAATCACAATTGCAACCAATCAACCAACGAACCTACCAGCACTCATAACTCACCCCAGTTTTCGTGAAGCATCCCACCCCTCCCATCCCCCCTCGACCTGTGCGGCGATCAATGACGCATCACCCCCTCTCCAAACACCCCCCCCCTCCTGCAGACGGCAGTAGTTGACACGGTCAGTTGTAGCGCCCGAGGCGCAGGGGGTTGACCTTAGTCGGCCGGGAACCCCAGCCGACGGACGGCCCAGCGATCGGACGCAGGTTTTGACAGAAGAAGTTTGACAGAAGAAGAAGACGGATTTTTGAAGCTTTGGATTGTCTGAGGGTGCTGGTTTGTGAATCAGTGAGGGGAGGTCTTTTTACGTGTGATTTGATGCAACTTTTTTATCGGTGGTGGACTGCTGGCCTGAATAAGACAGACGGACGGTGAACTTAGAATCTAGACCCAGAAGCTGGAAGCACGTACTCGAAGAATCTTATGGAACAAATCGGATCGGGAACATTTGGAAGTGAACTAAGCACTGAAGACCGCTCGAAAAGCCTGAAGGGGTGCCGACGATGAAGTAACAGAGACCAGCGATTCAGTAGGTACGTGAATCGAGTGACAGTCGACTGGAATCTGTCCTGGAAATTGGAAAAGTCTGAATAAATATCCAGTCCATCGCCTATTCTTGACAGGTAAGGGCTCATGAATTTGATTGCTGTTCATGATGATAAATGAACTTTTTTATTTATGAATTTTATCACCTGAGTCCAAATACGCTCAGGTAGCTTAGGAAATGACTTTCCAAGCCATTTGTATAACGTTTGACGCGTTGGAATACTATAAAATTAATTTACAACGTTTTCATTTTACGTTGACACTAAACCACCATCCTCTCTTTCTGCCTACAGCCTCTGAAGCCGTCCACCTCTCTGACCTCTGATGGGCGGCAGCAGCGCCACCCTCGCCGTATGATCACCACGAAGTCGGGCAACAAAGTGGGCAGCATGTCCGACTCCCGGCCCGCCTCGGTGATACCCAGTATAGCTCTGAACGTGCCACCGCCACCGGACAGGACGGGAGGCGAGAATGGCGCCAAGGTATGTGGGACGAGAGAGAGAGAGAGAGAGAGAGAGAGAGAGAGAGAGAGAGAGAGAGAGAGAGAGAGAGAGAGAGAGAGAGAGAGAGAGAGAGAGAGAGAGAGAGAGAGAGAGACGACAGTGCTGTCTCAGCCATTTTAAGTGAGTCATTGCCAGTCATGTGACGCATGATGCGTATGGTACCGAGTGTGGTGTCGGTATCTTATGAACCACGGTACATGTGGCGGCAGTGTCGTATGAGTTAGAAACGTTTTTTTCAATGACTGCCAACATCGTGTTGTTATGGTAAGATCTCTTGTGCTTCACTTGGCTCTTTTTTAATATTGTTTCTTTGAGTTTTTTCATATGAAGATGTTCTTACTGTATTGAATATCTCTGAAAGAAATCGCATCATTTATTGTGACATAAGAAGTAAGGTCTGTCGATGAATACTTCTCTGTTGATAAGTATTCATCTGTCTGCTACCTTTCCTTGGATGTGTCGCTGTACCGTCAAAACTTGACTGGCGGGCAGGAGCCAAATGCACACGGAAGTCACTTTTCATTTCAGTGATTTCATAGCCCTGTGATTAATTCACGCCTCAATTTCACCTCCATGACAAATTATTCTCGTAGAGTGGCGGACAGTGAACCGACCGGAGTTGACGAGCTTAGTCTTATCGTTCGTGAGTCTCATGAAATTGGGTGGTGCCTTCACGCTAAGAAGCTCATCTAACTGATTAGCTAGCTTCATGGTCATCAGATAATGCAGTCGACATTCTACGTTATTAGTTTGTGGATTACTTTGGTAGAAATCCGACCGTTAAGTGAACGTTGAAAGTTTCATGAGTTGGCGAAAATCGATTAGAAAAGGTAGCTCTTTGTTTACATGTTCAAACCTTGCTTTATGTGCCTAGTTTTGACGTCGCACAAACAACAAAGCTTCTTCCTCACGGGATCAACTGAAGAAATGTTTCGGTGCATTATCGTTTGTAAAACGTGTCACCATTTAAAAATAATTAAGTGTGGAATTTTATCCGACAAAACAAAGCACACTGCATTGTATAACCTTGTCGCACCCTGTCCGGCAGCCATGTTGACATTGACTCAGTCGATTCTGCATCATAAATGTACTTTACCGGCTCTATAATGTGCGTCACCCGTGTTTCGTTTGCTGATGTCAAACTTAGACGGTGGCGTGCTTCTTGGCACAGCACTCGTCACGGTGCAGAAATGGCCCAGAACATTGTTTAACGTTTGGATTCATGTTTTCATGAGTGCTGTGACACTGTTCGAGGTAATTACAAGCAGCAATGCATTGAGCAAAACGCTCAAAACACTGTAAAATGCATACCTATTCATATAACGCCTATTTATCGCTTAGTAGTACAATCGGCCATATTGCAAAAAAAAAAATCAAACCATCACATATAGGTGTTGACTGTAATTTTCAAGTAATTTTTGGAAGAATCCAACGACTTAAGATCACCGAGAAGAGTAACATCGATGTCTTTAGTGTGCCTAGCCCCACGAAAAGTAGTCAACCTAAGCCCGTTCTGTTCCCATACAGGGTCCCCCGGCGCGGCGCACCATGGGTAGTCCTGAGGAGCCCGAGGAGGCTTACTACCGACTGCCACCCAAGGACGTCCGCTGCCCTGTCTGTCGGGTAAGTGGGGTAAATCGTCGGGCATGGTTAAGTGGGGTAAATCGTCGGGAATTTGCTATTTTGCCTGTCGGGTAAGTGGAGTACATCGTCGGGCATGGGTAAGTGGGGTAAATAGTCGGATAGCATCTGCCCCGTCTTTCAGGTCAGTGGGGTAAATGGTCGGGTATTCACTGTATGGTCTGTGTGGTAAGTCAGCTGAATCGAAGGGAGACATAGACCAGGCAAGTCAGCTTTGCCTTGTCTATGTATAGGGAAACTCGGCTAATCCACCGGATATTTGTGGCATGGTCTAGCTGATAGGCCAGCTGATGAACAGTTACACAAACTGCTTTGTCTCGTTGATTTTCCAAAAAGGGTATATTTGGATCGCAAGATGCCTTATTAGCATGCGTAATTTATTGAAGTCTGTGCTTCAATGGAGCTTATGGAGGCCATTTTCACTTCTCATATGTGAATAGGTATGTTCCTGCATCTGAGTTTTGCGGCAGATTTGCTGGTCTAGAAGGCAGTCCATCGGTTTTCTAGTCATGTTTATCATTCAGTTTACTGCGGGCGTAGTTCAAAGGCTGCGGGTGAATGCATTTGCATCGGAGATCCCTATCAAAGACATATATCTTGAATAGCCCAGTTTGAAGAAGACGGGTGGACGTGCTTGTTTACCTCCAGAAGTCAATTTATCACGGTATTGGGGCCCATCTGACGTGCATATAAAGGGCTGAGTCAAAATTAACATGTTTTTGAACTGTTGAGACATTATCTGACGATTTCTGTTTTAACCCTATTATAGTGGCGGGGGGAGGGGTTTCATCCATCCCTCACTCCTCAGTTTTTTTTTTTGCGGAGCTAGGATATTGATATTGTGTGACTTTTTCTTACACTAAACTGGGCGTATTTCCTAAAAATTCAAGTTGATACATTGAACAGAGGCGGCTGCGGGACATCGGGAATCGAGAGGTCCTATTTGTTTCCACCAGTTTTGCGAACAGCAACTGAAAGGTATCATATGATAGCATATACACAGTGATTGTGCACCTTCCTTTTGCAATTTTTATCATAATAGGCGGGTCCAGGCGTGCAAAAAAGGGGCTTGATATTGATATACACCGTACCATTTGATGAGCAGTTTGCTGCTAGTTCTTCAGACTGTGGTGGAACGACTAAATTTATCATATGTGACCCTCAACACTTGCAAGCAATAGATTTCCGACCATCATGGGCGTGTTTACTGTCCAGTATTGGGAAGTATTTACACACGGCGAATGTTTGGTTCTTGGATCATACCGTTCGGTATGTCGAGTAGCAAATGCAATAGCGATTGAAATGAACAGAATTTGTAGATATGACATGTTCACAAGTGGAAGTGAACAACAGGTGATTCATAGGCGGTTCCAGGAAAAAGAAAGGAAGGTTGATTTCACCTCCCAACGTCGGTGCTCGGACGCCGCCTATGAATATAAACTTAATTAATAAAACTTAATTATGATTAATATAAACTTAAGATTTTATCATGTTTTTTTGTAGCACGATAAGATCATTCCTTACCCGTTTCAGTGACGCACCAACAAAAAGAAAACGATTTATTATGCATTTTGAATAACTCCAAAATTAAGTTACCTGTATCCGCCTATGATGTATCAAAATGCTCGTTTTGATGATACATGTCAACCTCTGGTTCATCTGCATCGATCGGCAGTAGTTGCGTCCAAATCGGTTCAAAAACATGGCCGTGGCGAGCAGTTAAAAAAGCATCTGCAATTTGGAGTTTTTACCCCTCCCCCTTCCCACTACCCCCTATTACTTTTTTGGGACAAATTGTAGATCGCGTGGAGTGGAGTCGAATGCCGTTTTAAGGTTGAAAATCGGCCGATTTCATCTCGAGATATCAAGGGGGGTCGTAAACAGTCCCTCCCCTGCCACTAATAGGGCCAGGAGCCTGCCACTAATAGGGTTAACATCTCCCCTCCCACCCCCCCCCCCCCTCCTCCCGGACTACGGTGGTTGGGATTGCCCCCGGGACTTAATGTTTAAAAGACAACACAAAAAAAGTAAATAAATAACATTACAGATCAGATCACGCAGTATACAAAAGTAGACCTCGAGTAAAGTCACCACAGAGCCCACCCACTTTTTTCTTTTTCCTTTTTATCGTCTTCGCCAGTTTCCTCATTTTTCTCACTTTCTGTTTGCTCATCATTCTTGTCATCTTTCTTCTCCTCTTTCTTTTCATCTTTCTTCTCCTTTTCTTTCGTTTCATCATCGTCGTCGTCATCTCCCGACGAATCGCTATCTGAGTTATTATCGCCATTTTCTGGCTTCAATTTCTCAACGCCCTTCTCGAACAGTTCGCGCACCTTTTCTCTATAATAAATCCCTAGAGCAATCAGCGCTATAGGGGTGACTCCCAACATGATAAACCCTATAATCACCCGCGCGGGCGGACCGGAGGGCGGCGGTGGTGTGTCCGGCGCGAACAAGGGGTGGTGCGTGGTGGTGGTCACGTTGGGAGCGATCACCACTAGAGTCTCGACCACCGACGGCACGAATTGCACGGCCAGTTTGAGCTTGAGAACCTCTATGGAGAGCTGGGCACTGGTGTAGAGCTCGCCGAACCGGCTCTGGGCCGATATATCCATGTGGTTCGTCTTGCTGATGAACATGGGACCCTCCGGCTCGTTGTTGGCCACTGATGAGAAACATTCCGTGCGCATCTGACCGAGGTGCGACTGCCCCCACATGAAGAAAAGCTGACAGTCCTGCTCCGGAAAGTCGCCGTTAATTTTTGTTTTGAATTGGCCCATCAGCAGTTTGGACTTTGAGACGGTTTGAAGAACGGTAACGAGAGCCTGAGTTGTGTTATCCGGGTGGTCAATCACCACGGTCACAAACTGATAATACTCAAACTTATCCTTTATGCCGTCCAGATTATCGGTCGACATGGTCTCCCTGGTCAAGTCGACCACTTGGTTACCTCTTACCTCCTTAAGTACTTTGGCTTTGGGCATGACAGGAAACATTGGTCCATTCTTCTTCTCGCACGTAGCTCCTTCATACTGTGGTGGACAAATGCATTCACAATTTTTGCCCATGTATCCCAAATTCTGGCACTTGGGTATGTTCTTGCCGTTTTTGGTGCATTCTTTTGCCCACATTTCTTCGCATTTGTAACCCCTATTCAAAGTGTAAAAGTCGTAATGTGTTTCCAGTTGGTTTGCATAGTACTTGTAGTTGAGCATGTACTGGTGTCTGACGTCTTTTGTTACGATGACTGGTAGGTAATCATCGTCACCATATTCATTCGTCGCATAATGCATTATAGAGCGATAGTCGTAGGGGATCGGCCAGTTGTTCATTTGATCTTTAGAGCAGCGACCTAGCTGCCCCCATTTGTTAATCAGCTTGGCGTTGTTTTCCTTGGAGGGCACCAGCCTGTAGAACTCGTTGTTGACCGTGATGAACTGATCTCGATCCGGCCTCCCGTGAACGTGCTGAAAGCCGATCAGGTGGCCGAACTCGTGGGTGATTCGGTGCACTTGGCATCCTTCCCCGATGGTAAACTTCTGCGACTCGCCGCCGTAAGGATTGATCCGCCCGTGATACGACCAGCAGCCCGGGAACTTTCCCACGCATATGGATGCCACCGTTGTATTTTCCGAGCAGGGCGCGTCGGGCATCTTCTCGAACTGGATACAGGTCTTGTCCATCCACGAGTTGGCGGCTTCCATAAACATAGTCTTATCGGGTGAAGTCTCGGTGTCAAAGTAATAGCGAAGATGTGGCTTGTGTGGCTTTTCGAGTTCTAGCCACGTGTTGAACCGTCTAAACGTGGACCAGCGGCCCGCCGGCTTCTGAGAGTTGAGCTGCCGAGGATCATAAGCGACATCTCCAAACAGAACCACTGAAGAGCGGTCGGCAAACTCTTGAACGACGTAGCCCTGATCACGGAGGGAGTCAATTTCCTGGTCATTTGTCCCAACTGATTTCGTGACGTTAATGTTCTTGTGAGAAGAGAAAGTAGATTCAAACTGTTGTTGCGATGTCCCGGCAGAAAACAAGATAGAGATTAAAAAGAAGTAATTACTGATGTGAAAGTCATTGTGCCAACAAATGTACACCATTATCTAGAACACCCAAACGCTCAAAAATGGGCAAAATGAACAAAAATGCTCACATTTTCAATGTTTCTCAGTTATTCATCCATTTAGTCTTGCAATGAACGCTTGTCGATTCAGATATTTCACCGCGGCTAAACGCATTTGGAAATCAAGAACAGATCTATCTTCGGTCATTACCTTGCAATTGGAAACAATGTTACCTTGCCGTTGTAGCACTGCCATGAGCTTGCATGATTGTCTTGGCTAGTGAGTGAAACTAAAATATCGATCTATCAGATAAATATGCAGTCATCACTTCACATAGGTTCAGCAAGACTTTACAGAAATTTGATTGCACTGTACCTACATAGTCTGTATTGTGCAAGTAATGAGCTACCTGATTCAGGTAAACGTTTAATTTTAAAGGTGTTTAATTTACGTTTTCACAAAACTATTTTCATTTTGCATAAGCTTTCCTTTTAAAATTTTTTCTCATCATTTCTATGACTGAATGTCGCTCGTGATTGTCATTGCAGACATACCTCAGTGACATAGGTGTAATCAAAACTATGGCGGTGTTATCAGCATGCTCCGTAAATGTCTGGCATGGACAGTAGCGGTGGAACACCTTCAATTAAAGGGGGGGGGGGGGCACTGCCGATTTTTGGTCCCATTCTTTCCATGCAACGCCCATAGGGCTACTGTTAAAATGTCAAAATCAAAAGGGGGCACGGTGCCCCGATGCCCTCCCCGTTCCGCCGCCTATGCTTAGAAATTGACTGTGTACAATAATTTAGTTCGTGCGAATGAGCCAGATGTTCCTTTTCTAGACAGGTGTTTATACAACTGGCATCAAAATTAATATACCCTGGAAAGCACTGGAGTCAGTGCCTAAAGGTATTCCTCCTAAATACTTATTAGTTTTTACCATGCCCACGTGTGGTGCGGGACAGTATAACTGACAGGAAATCGTCGAACCGTTATTCACTTGTCTGAGGATTTCGTCGCGCTTTCTGCTACTGCAGAATCAATTCATGTAGGTACGCAGGACTTATTGCAGCATCATACATGAAACACGTCATTTACTTGAATACTTCTAGGGGTATATAGGGCCTTGATTCTAGGAAGTTCGGCAATAACAAGTTTTTCGGTTGCCCTGGGTAACACAAAGCTTTGTATACGGACCTCCATCGATAAAGTGAACGTTTAGGTGTCAGCTTTCTGTTATTGATTCGTGACGCTCTTCCTTTGTTCGTTCTCTCTCTCTCTCTCTCTCTCTCTCTCTCTCTCTCTCTCTCTCTCTCTCTCTCTCTCTCTCTCTCTCTCTCTCTCTCTCTCTCTCTCTCTCTCTCTCTCTCTCTCTCTCTCTCTCTCTCTCTCTCTCTCTCTCTCTCTCTCTGTCTCTGTCTCTGTCTCTGTCTCTGTCTCTGTCTCTGTCTCTGTCTCTGTCTCTGTCTCTGTCTCTGTCTCTGTCTCTGTCTCTGTCTCTGTCTCTGTCTCTGTCTCTGTCTCTGTCTCTGTCTCTGTCTCTGTCTCTGTCTCTGTCTCTGTCTCTGTCTCTGTCTCTGTCTCTGTCTCTGTCTCTGTCTCTGTCTCTGTCTCTGTCTCTGTCTCTCTCTCTGTCTCTCTCTGTCTCTCTCTCTCTCTCTCTCTCTCTCTCTCTCTCTCTCTCTCTCTCTCTCTCTCTCTCTCTCTCTCTCTCGCTCTCGCTCTTCCTCTCCGCCCCCCTCTCTCTCTCTCTATCTGTCTCTATCTCTCCGACAGGTGGGCGCTCTGAGGACCCGGTTCACCGCCTGTGGTGTGTTTCTGGCCGTCGTGCTGTTTCCGCTCGGCCTCATCCCGTGCTTTCTGCTGCGAGAAAAGCGCTGTAACCACTGCACGCACCGCGCCGCACCCGGCGACCAGTCCTGGTCCGAGTGACGTCATCTGCAGGCGTGACGTCATCAGTGGCCGGTGAGGGAGGTATTTTAGGTAAGGGTTGTTTGTGTGTGTGGTTAATCGCATGTCACGAATAATGGAAGCGAGAGGAAGTTTTTGGAGCAGAGATTGGTGGGTTTTATGGATTCGAGGTGCGAGCATAGACAAAGTGAAACGATTTAAGCAGAGACTCTCATTGATTGATGGACGAGAGATGTGCGGCGAAATGTCTAATTGTAGTCTGTAAGTAATCCGATTACGTCAAGTTTGCAACATTAACTGTATAAGTACATCAATGTTGCCTTTTACTGAAGCTTTAGACTGCTAAGGGAAGGCAGCCCTCGATTCTAATCGGCTGATGTGTTATGCCTCTGTGTGATGCTACTGGAATATTGACGTCAGTCGCAAGTATGACGTGATGTGATTTGACTGACGCAAGGACGGTAACCGAGATCTGCACATTTTTAGAAATGTTTGAAATATTGGTGTGATTCAATATTCATCACAGAGGCATCGTGTCCAGCATTTCAACGTCTATTCTGATAGTAGGTGTTCAGCATTAAATGCGCGTTTTCTTGGTCTTAAGCGATGTGCGAATGCGACGCTGACGTGCCTGCTATATGTGTCGAATATCTCGCTTCGACCCTAGCAGTGTGTTAAAGTTACACCGCTGAGGTCCAGTCTGAACGGCTAGGAACACAGTCAGAGGACGGACGGCCGGAACCGGGAATCGAACCTAGGACATCCCGACTACCGGGACGACGCGGACGCCTTTGCCCACCACGCTTGCCCACCATGGTTTTCAGCCGTGGATATTCTCTCGTGAAGCGCTCTTTCGTGAATTTCCGTGAATCGTGAATGACTTAGATCATGGCCCTGCGAAGGATAAGGATGTGATTGTAAACCAGCGATGTTATCTATCCGATACCCAGATTTGCCATTCATCGCATCCACATAACATTTCCCACACATGCGAGACCCGTTTTGTGGTTTTATTCACGACAAAGCTTCGCCACATCTTGCACTCGCTCCCGCGCTCTCCCCTCCTCTCGTCCCCTCCGACAGCCCCTCTTTCCCGATAAACATTCACAAATCGATCTAACAGGTCCGGGCGCCTCGCTCGCCGGCGCAGAGGTGACAACCGTGGCGCGATGTCCAATTTCGGCGCACGGAGGGTCCTGCGCCACTTTTGACACACCTTTGTCGCACACTAACATGTACGAAAATAAATATTTACAATAGCGGACTTTGGGCGCGCGTGGATCGTTTGACAGTGTAGAGGCGCAGACGACGACAAGACAGATCGACGGAGCCCTCGACAAAGAGTCACGAGAGCAGTGGATTCGCCACAGTCAGAGGGATTCGTCGTGCGTAAACGCAACGGGACTACCCCAGATACATACTACCCCAAATCCAGGTAGGTTTAAAACGTGCATTTACTTTGCCCATGTATGAGGGGTAGTTTTTTTTCTATTGGCGTTTTATATAGTTCATCGCCGATGGGTTGTCTTGTAACCACGGTCAGCCGTATCGCACATTTGCAGTTTCTACACAGATTTCTATAGCCGTGTGGCGTCAAATTCTAACCCCTCCCCGCTTCTTCCCTTCTAACCCATCCAACAATCACCAATACACATTGCGAACAAAACATCCAGGAACGAAACGGCATGCTACGTACGACAGGGGCAAACTCCAATAGGACGGAGTCCCTTCCAGCCCGCCCGAGTCCCTTCCTACACGGGTATCGTATCCCCATACGTCCCTTTCAGCACCAGCCAGCAAGGAAGGACGAATCAGCGAACAGAGGACACACAGAGACTCTGGACTTGCCACACACGGAACAGTCTCAATAGGCAGTCACTACACATTGGGTATATAATCGTGCCGGCTCCACTGCGAGAAACTCCGGGTGGATACTCTTAAATAACGCTGTACAATCAGCACACTACAGGGCGCGGGAGAGCAAAAAGATAACGAGGAAAAGTAGAGAGACGAACCCATAGTCACTGGGGCTTGTGAAATAAAGAGCATCATAGCGGTATATGTCTGAATAGTGATTTGAATGAATATATCGGTGCCAAGGAATGATGAATTTAACTGAAATTTGATAGACGTATCAGCGAGATCACGGACCGATACCACAATAGGACGGGACGGGACAGACATAGACAAAACGTGTCCTGGTCCTTACACTGCCTGGTCTTCACAATCACCAGGATTGGAGCTGAGGAGACAATTCGCCATTGTGCCACATTTACCACACGACTGTCTTAGCACCACCATACAGCCTCATACATTCATATACAATTACATCCATACCAACAGCATACACCAGCCATACCAACAGCATCATCCACATACACATTGCCATACACTCGTACACATTACGATACAGCGGTACACGGCACTAAATACGTACGGTCAGATAGGGCAATAGGGGAACGCATCAGAGCATTCACGCAAACCTGACAGAGGGGCTGAAGACAATATTTATGGGGAGAGTAGCTAACCTGATAGCAGAGATTGAAGACATATGCTAGACAAGTTAAAGATCGACGCCCTAGTCTGCTATGCACATATTGTCACATATGGTATACGCTCACCACCACAAACTGACACAAGCCAATCATTCATCCAAATGTCGATAGATTCACTCGAAACCGACAGATAGAGACTGAGAGCGGAATCACGCCATCGAAGATTACCGATACACTCCCATAGACAGCTCGACCACAACTTAACTCTCGGCCACCTTACTCCAAAGAAGAGTCCCGCCCTCCCCTACTCACTACTTGATCGAAACTGTACAGACCCCGCGCTGCGGGTCACCCATTGGCGAAGGTACACCGAATAAATACACTCTCTCACCCCGGCTGATCTCGTACGAGCAGAGATCGTTACATCGAAGCTACAGCCGCCGAAAATCTCAGAAAAGCTAATCGTAAGTAGATAGGTGTTTGGCGAGGAAAACGCACGCGCGCCAGGCGAATGTCGAATCACACCCGATATATGAGACGCATTATGCAATCAACAGGCAACACTACTCGGACGAAAACGATCGCAGATACTATAGTTCGTTTTTCTTAAGTTCGACCCTCACTGTAAACATCTTTTTGGAAACAGCACGAGAATTGCTAGCTGAATTACTGAGAAAACTCGTTGGCGCACAATGATTTCGCAAACGATCAATTGTATCAAAATTATTTCTACCTGGCTTCTTTTTCCCAGACTCGCAGCTCGGTATTTGCAGCCCCACAAGGATCGAGGAATTGTCAGGAAGTATAAGTAATTTAATTAATAAATCGCACGGCGTTTAGCGTAACAGTATATCATTGGTGTTAGAAACTTATTTTGAAAATACTCATCCATATCTCCAGTACAAAGTGCGCTAACCAGTTTTCTCAGTAATTCAGCTAGCAATTCTCGTGCTGTTTCCAAAAAGATGTTTACAGTGAGGGTCGAACTTAAGAAAAACGAACTATAAAAAGACTACAACAGCGATAGTTTTAACAAAATTACATCAATGCGTGAGGCTAAATGTGTGAAAAGCAATACAAAAACACTGTACATAACTTACACCTGGGAAAATCATAGCTTGTTATACCCGAGCTATGCTCCAGCGGCGCATAATTATCACGGCGTATATCCGCTGCGGTGGCACGTGATATCAACAGAAAACGTCTACCGCCCTCGCAGGCCGCGGAGCGACTCAACTAATCACAGAATCACCGAACCCAATCACCGGTCAGGGACACCTAGCGGCGCGCAGAGTAACTAACTACGGTATAGGTGTCGCCCCGGTCGCGGCCGCTCACGGGAACTCGTCGTCGCTAGAGAGCAGTGTGGTTTTCTCCGTGTAGCTGAGTCCGCTGACGCGCGGGTTGTTTGGTCTCTTGTTGCCATGGAGACTGGACTGGGGCACACCGGCGTCACCGTCGTAGCTGCCCGAGTGGGTACGAGAGTGGTTCTTGCTTGGCCGACCGCCGGCTGAAACCAGAGAAAACCGGTTATGGTGGGGCACAAATGGTCAAAACGCCGACACCCTAGGTAGAAATTAATACATCTAGTGAGCAAAATTATTGTCATTCATGATGGAAACAGAAATACTTAATTTACATGCGAATCTGGAATAGCCTGGTTATCAAAAATTATTTGAAAAGCCCGCAAAAAAAATATTCAACAAAAAGTGATAGGGACATTTTAAAGTTACTAAGTAAATCAGAATCTAAACAAAAATATTTAAGAAACACACATTTCATTGGAAAAAGCGAACCAAAGTGCAAAGCGTGCAAGAGACGGGCACATGCAGGCAAGAAGCGACACGAGAGGCACAGATAGGCATGCTGTGGAAATCCACATCCAAACGGAATCATGAAGGCTGGCTGGATCAAAATACAACATTATGCTTACGAACACAAGTCGAAACCCTTGTACCATCGATCAAAGAGCTTCACTACCCGCTGTATTTCAGTTAACTTGTCCGCAACCACTTGGCTAAGCTCTAATCATCGAAGCCAACTAGACAGAAGGCCGGCGCGCTAACTAATATCTCAAACGCCACAAATGCGCATCGAACGCTCTTTCCAAATAATTGGCAGCATCAGTCTAACAGTGCTGCACTAGCATGTCTGCTAGTTGCTTTAGGTTATGTCAGTGGAGGCTTGAGTTATGTCAAGTCTCTCCCAGCTGCAGCTACCAAAACACTTAAACACGAAATCGAAATAGAAGTAGAGCGATCTTCAGCCGTCCGTCCAGGTCAGGAGTTGAAAGACCGATGGCAGATACTGTGGGACGCACCAGTCAACCCGTCAGGAATCACTAGGAACTGAGAGAGAACCAGAATCGAGCCGACAATAACAGCCTCAATGGTAGCAGACATTAGATCAGAAGCCGTCAGCACACACCACCTATCAGCACGAATAACATCACCGAAACACTACAAACCAGCACCGAGTGGCAGAACCTCCAGCAGCACCAAAGCAGAACCAATTAACCACCGCACCAAACTAGCACCAGTCTCCACCACCTAGCACCATCCCCGTATCACCACCACCACCACCGCCAAAAGCCGTCCCCTGGCCGTCCCATCACGAACACATAAGGCAGCCCGGGCCGCCGGCGGGTGGCGGGCACGGCACTGCAGTCAACACTAACGCGTCTGGTCCGATCTACCGCGAATGTCTACTTTTAGGCGCTTAGATGTGGGTGAACGTCTGATAGACATCGGTGTGCGACTATGAACAACAGTGCTTAGAGCGGTGAGAATGTACACGAAGCAAACAGTGTTTAAGCTGTGGTTATGAGCGAGTGAAGGGTAAACGTACACACAAATCGCGCGTAGATGAATGAGCGAGAGGGGAATAAATGCACATTGTATATACTTTATACAGTATGCGAAACAGATACATATTATGACACAAATTGACACAGGGAATGGTGAGGAAAACGTTTAAGCGGATCCTCGAGATGAGATTATGTGTAAGACAGTAGCTAAAGCGGTGTGACAGAGTTGACACACTGAATGTGCAGCTGGAATACACATCTTATGATACATCATGAGAGGGACGGTCCAACAAAATGTCTAGGCGAGCCAGCATGACAAATATAATACAGTGAAAGAGTGACAGTGTTGGCGAGAATACGAATAGACGTGAGCAAGGCTAAGAAAAGTGAGAAGTGAGCCACGGCATGACGTGAGACAACCAACGTGAGACATGGACTGAGTGAGACAATGAGTGAGACACGATGAGGCCGTGACGGTGAGGCACAACAGTGAGACAGTGACGCAGATACAGTGATCAGTGAAACACTGACACATATTCGGTGAGACAGTGACAAGTGAGATACGGTGAGACAAACAGTGGCTGTGAGACAGTGGCGGTGGGGTGTCGGCTGTGAGACATACGAGCTGGACCACCACCAGTGCCGGGCGCACGCAGTCCAGGGGTAACGGAGCGCAGACGGTGCCGGAGTACACAGAATACGGACAAAATCAATAAGTGAGTTCAGAAGAAAACTAACTTATCATTCCCTTATTGCCGGTACATATAAAGAAAAAGATCAATAACTGTATCAACAAATAATGACACTCCACTTTTACGTTCATGAATATAAAATATGAGTTTTTATAGTAAACTAAAAACAGCAGCATAAGAATGAAGGAAGGAAAAGACACAAATTAGTTAGGTCGTCTCTGGTCTGACAAGACCTCATTGGCCTTCATCCCCAAACTCCCCACTCCGGCACCAGCCCGCCACTCCATCCCCCGCCCGCGTGCCCCTCTCCTCCACCAAGTGCTGAGCTGTGTTTCTACTGCGCGAGGTGCCGTGCCCACCACCGCCACCGCCGCCGAGCGCACGCCAGTACCCTGCTGATAGCCCGGCACCATGCCGCCGGTGCTGCCACCTGGCGGAGCGCTGGTGCTGCCGCCTGGCGGCGCGCGCAGCTCCTGAAACCCTGCCGACGGGCCGACAGGCGGCGCCACTGCGGTGGATGTGACGTCCAGTTCGGCGGGCCGGGAGGCGGGCGGACGGCGACTGCTGCCGTCACCGATGCCTGCGGGCGCCGGCCGGTCAGCGGCGGGTCACCGGGGTCAGGGGAGGGGCAGCAGGCAGGGAGGGGTCGGGTCACTGGACCGTCATACAGAGAACAGCCAAATTTCGAGCAGGACAAACACGGATGTAACAGTCATTGGTAAAACATTCAATATAACTGATTGGATGCATTCGCTACCGATGCAAGGCAGGCATATTTTAAGGTCATTCACGTGCAGCGACGGGGCAACACTGGGCAGGGAATCGTTCTCAATTTAAGCGTGATAGCTGGGAATTAGGTTCTACACAATCACGCCCAAAGGACCACACGTCTTATACGCCACATAAAAAAAAACAAAGGCATGTGAATCGCACCGTCCCGGAACAAATCACGCCAACCAAATGAACGCATCGCGAAATCACATTCCAGTCACAGTCATATTTACTTCACAACCCCCTCCCCCTCCCATGCCGGGACAACCCTCTCACTCCCAAGGACCAGTTACAGAACACAACTTCTAAACAACTCAGTCATGACAATCCACCACTGGAGGGCGCCCACGGTTCCGCCAGATCGACCACGTCTCAGTTCCAGGAATCCGTCCCACCGACAGACCCCGGTCTGACAAACTTCAACCATCAATGGCCGATCAGCGACTCTGGAGTCTGGACACAGATCCTCCTCCTCCCACAAAGGTCACAGATCTCCAACAAAGGTCACGAGGCGGTTCCCCTAATCCCTCTCCCCTAAGCATCTGCCCCCATGCCTCTGAAAGTATGGGTGTCCCAGTCTGGCTGGGATTACTTTTAAATTTCAGACTTCGTGTTACCTTACAAAAAATACATATTGTCATATCTGAGATAATTTGAAATTGAGAGAACAAAGGAAGCTTGTGAAACATGCTCCATCAGCTAACATGGTTAAAAGCGTTACAGGCTTCAAAAACAATGGGAACTCACATTTCACCCTAGAAGTTAAACAGAGTCATAAACCCAGCCAAAATCAAAAGGATGGCCGCCATCTTTTTATTCAGCCAGCAGAACTAGAAATTCGGTCTGGTGTATGGTCTGGGAACTGAAAAGGATCGCATTATTATATCACAAAAAGCACGGCTTAAAATCCAGAAGCATGTACATATGTTACTGTGTCCCGATATTTCCATTTGAACACATTTCTGTCCTAGATAAATATCACAGCGCGGGATGATAAAATCCTCCTCTGAGAAATTCGGACACACCATCGACCTTCATCACATTCTGACATTGCCACTCCACTGAGGAGAGTAGCTATAAATAGAGAGCATCCAGCGAGCGGCGACTGACTGATGTCTCTATAAGGAGAGGTACGACCGACAGAGATCCACGGACCGACGGCTATTTTTAGAGGGGAATGTAATCGGGGATTAATTACTGTCTCTGCTTGCAGAGAGGTGCGGGAAAACGGACGTCAATATAAAGCAAAAATACCCAACGGCTTATTCAAATAGCATAGTAAGGGACAAAGCACATCCATATAACGCAATCATTCGCGAAATGATACAGCTATACAGCAATGTACAACTTTTTACATCAAACACCAATCTTATACGGCACAGCACACGATACAATGCACGATAAAGCACATGATGAAGATGCGCTGCATAATAAATCACACAATCTACAAAGGGCGTTCACAAATTGAATCACATCGTACACCAAACCAATCAGGAAAGAAAACGACAAAACGATTGTCAAATATCAACCCATGCACGTTGGGAGAATTCACCACACCAAGGGCCCAAGACAAGTGCAGCGTTTAGAGTGAAGAGTCTCATCAGGCACATTTCAAACCTAACCAAACCAAACCAAACCAAACCAAACCCAGTTCACACCCTGTACGAGTCAGGCTCAGCCAATACCCTTACTTTATTGAACCCAAACCTTTCAAAGGGTGAATGTGTGGGTGGGTGCCAGTTTCGAGGTAAGAGAGGAATGAGATAATGACAAACACACAGACACAGGTCACTAAGCTTGTTGGATCATTGTCAGCTATCCCTCTACGACACCGGCTAAGTTTGATTAATCCTAAACGATATTCTAGCTATAGCATACACATACTAGCATACGTAGTTGCTACTAGCTAAAGAATACCACACGACTAAACTGAACTTAGAATTGCAGTCAGCAAATAAAAATGCATGGCAAAAATGCAAGCGAGCAATTGACGTGCATACAAGCAAAACGAGAATGCATTCTGTTGAAATATCACCTAAAACAAACCTACCTGAGAGTAGATGTGTACCAGCCCCTTCCAGGTGTGTTTGTAGTATCAGTATTATTTGTAGTGTGTCACATTTGAATTGATATCAACAATCACTACTCTTTATTTATATCCTAGGGCTAACGAATGGCGCTGCTTAAATACCCTAGTGTCCACATTTTGCATTACCAATCAGCCACGAAAAACACTCGTTCTTATCTGCCGTGAATTTGCCTCAATAGAGCTCACAGTGAATAAAGCTGACTGAATCTGACGTGAGACCCCCGTGAATTGTCACCCAAGTCGCGCAGCATTACCCCGAACTCATCAATTTGAACGAACCCCTGACAAAGTGCTCTGGACGCAGCGTCGAGCCGATGTCTGGAATACATTTATTGCCGCCGACAGCTGCGATGGATCCGTCTCAGCCAAAGCCAGCCCGGAGAGGTAAAAAAGCTCGGCAATCGTAGAGCTGTCAGGTACACAAATACCCGCATAATCGTGTTTACCGCACCGTAATGCATCACAACATGGGATTTACACGCACGGATGAAGATCATAGAATTATTCGCGTCCAATAGCTAAGTAATTTGTCCCTAGTGGTAGTTACCCAATCTAGTTGTTCGATACTTGGGAAAGCTGGTCAAACTAGGGAAACGTAAGGGGAAATACCAACAGCTAGCAGATAATAAAGTGTCTACTCGAGACGCTCAATGTAAGCTGCTTGCGCCGAGTCTCAGCTATTCTGAATGCATCTCACAGAAGTTCACGTAAAATGGAACGACAAATACATCTGGGGAGTCTTCAAAGCCGTCTGTGAAAGCACGGCTTTGAACGGCTTTTGCATGTAAAATCGAGCTTCTGTGACCGTAATATAAAACGGTACCAAACTATGGAAGTAATACGGGTGTAGTACACCCGTATTAGTACACCCGGTGTACTATTGGTGAACTATGTACTGGGTGTACTGGCTGTACTGAATGTACTGCAGTGTACTGCAGTGTACGTACCGGCGCTGTACTGGGTGTACTGGCTGTACTGCAGTGTACTGAATGTACCGCAGTGTACTGCAGTGTACGTACCGGCACTGTACTGGGTGTACTGGCTGTACTGCGGATGGAAGTTGTGAATCGCGTCCGTCATTATATCTCGTGGGTTCATCGTCTCCTGCGAAAACACAAAATAAAAGCGTCAAACATTAATTGTAATACACCCAATATACAGGGACGCATTTGTGACTTGTCTGATTTGACCACAACACACCATATCTGACGGCCAACGGAGATAACAGTACTTCATTACACACCAAAGACCGACACAGATAACAGCGGCAAAGGCATCACGATCAAAGAACGTACAGCTAATCGCTCGGTCGGCCGTTCGGTCGCCCGGACTAGACGTTCGGGCGTCGGTGAATCGATCCCGGAGTGGCCCACACAGCCCCCCCCCCCCTTCCCCCCCGTGCAGAGTGCCGCACTGTGTGGTCTGGACCGGACGGGACTGGTGCAGTCATTGGACATGGGGAAAAGAGGATGGGGAGGGGAAAGAGAGGAGAGGCGAGGCGAAATGTAA
Source organism: Amphibalanus amphitrite (assembly GCF_019059575.1). Classification (NCBI taxonomy): domain Eukaryota; kingdom Metazoa; phylum Arthropoda; class Thecostraca; order Balanomorpha; family Balanidae; genus Amphibalanus; species Amphibalanus amphitrite. Next base: position 46,004 of record NW_024883210.1, read on the forward strand.
GCAGCGCAATGTTGTGGGATGGCAAAAGAATGGCAGGGAAAGCATAGCGAGAGAGAGAGAGAGAGAGAGAGAGAGAGAGAGAGAGAGAGAGAGAGAGAGAGAGAGAGAGAGAGAGAGAGAGAGAGAGAGAGAGAGAGAGAGAGAGAGAGAGAGAGAGAGAGAGAAACTGCATTTACGGACTCATGGTCCATACGGACTCATGGTATACCGCGTTCAATGTTGATAATGTGATTTGTGGATGGCCTTTTAACTGTGAGTGTTTCGAAAGAGACGAGAGAGAAGACTGACTAGTTAGACGGGTACCGAGATGACCACACATCCTTCTACATAAACTACATCCGGCATAAGCGACAGTTCAGAGACTAAAAGTAAGTGTTAATGACTATGTTGACACCATTCATCCCATTCAAATCACTACCAAATGCGGGTGAAATCCGATTATGGGTACAATACCGGACGTAATCCATTCAAATGCTCTCAGGATACGCTCATGGATTACAACCGGATAAAAAAAAAACATCCTAAAGAAAGCTCACATGTAGTACAATCGGTCTCAAAAACAAAAACAAACGTAGAGGCTTACTATAAAAAACGGTTAACGACACCTAGGTACCACCTCCCTCTCTTCCCCTCCCTCTCCCTCTCTCACCCTCCCTCCCTCCCTCCCTCCCTCCCTCCCTCCCTCCCTCCCTCCTTGCCCCCCCCCCCACCAAACCTACCTTCAGAGAGCTGGAGATACTCGTCATGGTCACCGACCGTCCGCTCGGATCGGTAAAACACTCCTGGGAGTAGGTCGTATGCGGGAACGCGTAGCGCAGCATGATGGCGGCGAAGAACATCTCGATACAGACGAGGAAGTTCTGGTAGCCGGCCGACATGGTGCCTGGGTTGATGTAGCTGCGCTCCTCGAACATGTCGCTCCACTCGAGAATGGCCAGAAGCACGCCTGGGGAGGGGGAAGGACATGTTACTCATCTACAGAATGGCTTGAAGCACGCCTGGGGAGGGGGGGGGGTGGATAATGGAACGTGAACACTTTGAGTTAGAAGTTATCACGATCGCGGCTGTTTATTACAACTTCAAAATGAGTTATTTACAGGCTTAATGATCAATTATTGATCTGCAATTGTTGCAAAATAAGGCGATTTCCTGTCTACTCAAAAATTTGTTATGAAACACATTCTGTTGTGAAACATTTGATGAAATCGTCAAATAAAAACCAACGTCCGAATGAAGTAAAACAGAGAAAAACACTGCCTAGAAAACCTCGGCCTACAATCCAAAAACCAACGGACGTCTATGCAGGCGTCTCGTTCTATGCATATCTCACCCTGCCAGAAGGACAGAAAGATGACCGACTTCACTGTGAAGAACTTGATGACGGGATCGAAGGGTCGCAGCATCTCCCTGGTGGCGTGGTAGAACAGGAAGAGCGCATAGAGCGCCAGCGAAACGCTGAAGTTGTAGATGATGGTGATGTAGAGGTAGCCGCTCGTCGCGCTGGGGGGGGGGGGGAGGATGTCAGACACACGCTGAAGTTGTAGATGATGGTGATATAGAGGTACCCGCTGGTCGCGCTGTGGGAAACGGAGGGGGTCAGAGATGGTGAAGTTGTTGATCAGTAGCGATGTTACACATGAAAAACTGTGGACTGCGCGAGGCATTACGGTTATGGAGCGCTTTGGCTATACAATACCGTCTTGTAATTTAGTCATGCTTTGTTATAATAGCATGCATTTAATTCAAAAACCGGCTTAAAACTTTAACGAAAGTGATCATCTATGAGCCAACCAATAATATGAGTAATCATCAGCTGTGGTGGTGCAAACATGGTGCAAATATTTTGCGGGTACACGCACAACTCGCCCACTGCAGACGAAACAAAATTTCCATACCCTATTTCAACTTAGGCGCAACCAATAAACAAAATAGCATCCGATCCTCTGCACCATATCACCTGCATGGCTGGTACGTGGCCGATCGATAAGCCACCGTACGTGTACGCTGCATTCCTTCCCAACATACATACGAACACATCAACACCTAAACTCTACTCTTCATTTTTTAACACACAAACCCAGGAACATTTTCTAACTCAAGCAAACTTCCCAGTTTGCCAAGCTTCATCAAACCCCACGTCTCTCGCTACGCGTCTTTCCTCGCCCAACCGTCACAGCAGGGCGAGCCTGGGGCCGGGCCCGCGCGCGCACCGTGGGCCTGATCTGCGCGTCCGCCGGCCGGCCGGCCGTGTCAGGCGGGCCTCAAGGCTGCGCGCCCGCCGGCCCGGCCACTAGTCGCCCATAACACCGCCGCCGCCGCCGCCGCCGCCGCCGCCGCCGAGGGAGCCGGCTCGCCTCGCTCACTCTGGCACACCTTGCTTTGGCGGCGGGCGCCGGGCGGCAGCGGCGGACGGCGGCGGCGGCGGCGGCGGCGGCGGCGGCGGCGGCGGCGGTGGCAACGTGTGGCTCCCAGCGGAGCCACAACAGCTGATCAGGTAGTAGACGAACATAACTCGGCAGGCCGTCACAGCCATCGACATCCGCCAATACATTGGACAGACGACCATAACTCAGCGGAGCACCGACCGATGGATGGATGGGCTGATTGGGGATCAGAGGGGAGAGGTTGGGCCCAGATCGGGCCGGATTACGAGAGGTCGTAGAAGTTAGGGTGAAAATAATAAATGAAAATAAATAATAATCAACACTACACATAAATACAAACTGCAAGATCAATAGTGATTAGTTATATCATCATTAAAAAAGATTAAAAAATAAATCAGATCGAAATGGATGTACAACAGTCATGAAGGCGATGTGCTAACGGTGTTAGATAATAGATTCCATGATTGACGCAATTTCAACAAGTATTCAAATCATTGAAATTACATCGCCAATCAGTGTGCAAATTTCCGAACTACTTGATAATGGTGTTATTAGAGGGATTATAAAATCACGATGGTACTAATGTGTCCATGAGAAAGCGCCGGCTGTAACGTCAAGATTTCGTTCTTTTTGGACGTCAAACTCAGATGAAAACGGCTGAGAGTTGAGCCCTCACGTATCTTCCCCACACTGAACTACCCCCTCCCCCAGCACCCCTTCCTCATCCTCTCGCCCCCGCTCTTTTTTTCTTATAAATTTAGTCCGAACCTTATGATGGGAAGGATTCACAAGGACAGAGCCACCGCTAAGCGAAGCTTGTTGCGGTGACCCTGCCCTCTACCCTCCGATCGCGCAATCCCAGTTCTATGGCAGAATTTAGAGTCCAAAGTTTAACGTGCGCACATAGCCGCGCACGGCCGGTCCCCTCACTGACTTCGCCAGGCTACGGCCTGCCACCAACCGCAACCATACCTGTCAGGAGGCCCATAAATCGCTCTCTTCATTCTACCCTGTCCCCATCCTCCTCTCACCTCCAGTATCCGTCCGAATATTTTCCGTAGGCCTCCAGTACGATGGTGACACAGGCCATCACCGGCTTGACCACACAGAACTGCAGCGTGGCCTGCTTGCAGAAGCGCAGGAACTCGATGGTGTAGCTCCGGCCGGCCAGACAGCAGGTGCAGCTGCAGAGCGTCGTCCTGGGAATGGGGGGGGGGGAGTTAGATGGGGTTTGGGGGGTGAGGGTATAGAGCGTCGAGGGGAAGGAGAAGGGTAATGGAACGGGGATATGGAACAGCAAACAAGAAATAAAGGAGATTTGGTGAAGAGAAGGATATGGCGATCGGGGTTCATGTCTGGATTATGGGCGAAGGACATCAAATTGGGGATAAGGCGACGGGAAATCATGTAGCAGGGCGGCCATGAACAGCGGCGATGAACAGTGAACACACAAAGCAGAAATGATTAAACAGTACAAAGAAGCATTCGGATTTATACGCTGCAAGAAAAAGGAGATAAAAAGTGAGAAAATCGTAACTAACTAGTACATTACAACAGATCTGGCCCTATTTCATCAAATAAAACGATAAAACCCTCGTAATCATGAAAAAATCCCCTGGCTGTGACAATCGCAGCACATTTTCTACGGAAGACAAACGACCGCGCCACTCCGAGTCTCCCGGAGCGTTATAAGATAACACTTCACCGACATTACTGATACGACGGACGTCTCTGTAAGAGGCAGCCGAGGTAGCTGTTTTGAAATAATCACATCCTGTCTCATCACATAAATTATAGCTTAATTGTTGTGATGCATTCGGAGGATATGTGCTTCATCGAGATGCAAGGGAGTATCGCGAAACCGTAAAGACGTCACTTTGCATCTCAAATCCCTCGAAACCGTTCCGGGTTTAAAATTCCCCCTGACAAACTCTCGCGACAAAGTTGGCTGACGGGGGCCTTCAGCGGCGAGCAGATTGGTGGAATATGGGACATTATGATGCGGCTAAACAGAACTTTAACCAAGTCGGTGCTAATTTCAGTCGTTGGTATCCGATCAGTATGCAATCAATCAAAGCCATTCGGAGAAATTATGACGCCAAGGCGTCAGCCAACTTCCTCTTGGAAGTATCCAAGTTGATACAGTTAAAACAAAGCGCTGTGGGTCATTACGGAGAAAACGAGTGAAACGTTTGCAATTTAAATGAGGTCCCCAGGCACACATCCTTTGTCAAATAAGGTCCGCAGTGTTAAACGACGTTCTTAGGTCGATGATTTTAGGATTGCATATAATAGGATTAGGACACACATATTATGAGCTTAGTTAAGACTGAAGATACCCCATTATGCCTTATACCACCGAGGCACCAGTGCTCCAAAAAAGCAGAAGAAAGTTTCGCTCAGCTTCCGTCCATATAAACTATAATCAGATGAACCCCAAGAGACCCCCGGGGTCCAATCGACATCAATATCACGGTGATACCAATAACAGCTCACTGTCGGACCGTCCGGACCATCTGTCCAGTGACGTCACCGTCCAATGACGTCACAGATGCATCAATACGGCCCCGAGACGACAAATAAGTCGTTCGACGCCAGCTTGCGGAGCACAGGGTTACATGGTACAACATTCAAGCTATAGGCCAGATTAATACCAATGTAGATGAGCGGCCACAAGCATGGGAAGAGAGACTGGCATGACTTATGCTTCGTAGAGGTGGCAAAATGTGGACCCGAGGACCCGGTCCAAAGAACCAGTCTGGACCCATATGGGTCCAGACTGGTTCCTGGAAATTTCCTGACGGGTCCAACCGGGTCCTACCATAAACTATACATCTTGCACACTACACATTATTGCAAAATATGAAGTGAATGAAGTGAATGTTTCTTTGCACACAGTAGCTCATGAGTATTCCCAGTGGGAAATCGACTGTTTTACATGATGCAACTAATGATACCTACAAGTAGTTTCTACTAGGGTGACCCGCGTGCTCCGCAACGCGAAAAGGGGGTATTTACGATCGGCGGGTGTTTGGTTGTTCTTGTGTCGGTTGGATTATCTATCCATTTCGGTCGATTGCTTTTTGATGGCTAAACGTTTTGGTTTGGAAAAAAAATATCCATCGGATCGAGGTGCCCGTGTCTGATAAGCATGCTTTCCACTTCAGAACCTGTCAATAGTTCAGTGAACCTGTCAAATGTGTTTTATAATTCAGGTGCGTAGTTTTGTGACGAATGAAAGGCGTAGATAATTTTCGCTAAAAATGATTTTGCAGAGGTTTGAAACATTTATATTTTTAAGAGTACTGTTGCTTGTCATGCAAACGTGATGATTGGATCTTGGAGAGAATTGAATGCTCTTTCTAATGATAGCATTTTCAATTGCCAAACGTATCAGGTTAAGCAGCAAATCCCGTGTAATTATTTAGTGGCACATTATGGACAAATACCATTTTCTCCAGCGATTTTTCCACCTTGTTTTTGATCAATTAGCTTTTCACAATTTTTCCATGAGAGGCGGTACATTTCCCTTGCCAATAGGCATTGTTTTAACACTCTCAGTCTGACGGTCACGTGAAAATAAAATAAAATCCAAAATCCGTCCGAAACGTCAATTTTTCAAACAAAAGCGCCCTCACGGGTGCACGTGGCGCGTGCCACCCCTGCACCGCACACTATTCGATTGCCCGTTCGATTCTCTACACGATGCTGTTTTCCCCGTGCCGATCGGGCGCACGGCTACCGAGATATTGCACGGGGAACGGACCCGTGTCGGGCAAATTTAGCCATTTTCGCCCGTTTTTGCCAGCCGATTTATACATGTAAAGTCTATGACGCGAATTTGCACTTTTTGGGCACGCGCCACGCGCTCGCTATCGATCCGATCGAGCCGAGACCGCTCAAAGGCACGTTGTCCATCCTTGTTCTATAACTTGCGCAAATTTCAGCGCGGTAGGTGCAACGGTGTGACCTGTATCCCGCGCTACGTAGCACCATGTCGCGACCTCGGTTACAGACAGAAACTACGCCCTCCTCAAATAGTAATATAGACAAGCGGCTGCGCCACTTGCTTTGCTGCGTGGTAGGAAAAATTGCGGCACCAGCCAATTTGCTTTCGAATGGTGTTTGATTCATGTCGATGTGTCGTCTAGAACTATAGATATGGACGGAAATGTGAAGAGAATTTAAAAAACTGTTCTGAGGGCGTTGTTGGATGAAATTTGGGTGATACGGGGTCAAGACGGGTCAAAGGGGTCAGCCCCGGTCACTTTGGGTCAGGCCAGGTCACATAGGTCACCTCTCGTCCGCTGGGATCAGCCCGGGCCACTGTTCTGCTTTTGTCTCCACCACTACCCCTACCCCTACCACTACCCCTACCACTACCCCTACCCTACCACTACCCCTACCCCTGTCCCCTACCACTAGGAAAAATTGCGGCACCAGCCAATTTGCTTTCGAATGGTGTTTGATTCATGTCGATGTGTCGTCTAGAACTATAGATATGGACGGAAATGTGAAGAGAATTTAAAAAACTGTTCTGAGGGCGTTGTTGGATGACTTAAGCGATTTGGTGCTAACCTATCTGCGAGAGGCTCTGCAGGCGCACAGCCACCAGACCGTGATGTGCTGAGCGCCGACCAGCTCAACGAGTATTTTGCCGGTGTCGGCGCTCGTGTGGCAGCTGAGGCCGCGCGGGCCGCGCAGGGGACCGAGACCCCCGCTGCCGGCCCGCGGCCTCCCAGGGTATGTGCGAGCGCCTTCGCCCCTCAATGCATAACGCTGCCAGACCTGATTCTGACCATCAGCCGGCTGAGTGCGTCGAGGGCTGTTGGGGTTGATGGCATTCCGATCGCTGCGATCAGAAGCTGTCTCCCTGCAGTCGGTCCGCCCATCCTTCACCTAATCAACTCATCCATATCCACCCTTACCTTCCCTGACGCATGGAAAGTTGCCATCGTCACACCAATCCACAAATCCGGTGACCCCAACCAGCCTGGCAACTACCGCCCCATATCCATCCTCCCATCTCTCTCCAAAATCCTTGAAAAGGTTGTGTGCTCTCAGCTCACCTCCTACCTCATCACTAACCACATCCTCTCCCCATCCCAGTATGCCTACCGCCCATCCCACTCCACTGAAGATGCCATACTCGACATTGTCGAATGGGCGGCTCGCAGGGTCGACGGTGGTGACATTGCCGCGGTGACGTCAGTCGACCTGAGCAAGGCATTCGACAGTGTCGACCACTCGATGCTTCTGAACAAGCTCGAGTGGTATGGCATCTCATCCCGCTGGTTCAGCAGCTACCTCTCTGGCCGTTCCCAACTCATCCGCTCCTCAACGGCCCTCCCACTCTCCCACGGTGTTCCCCAGGGGTCCATCGTGGGTCCCATCCTCTTCCTCATCTTCGTCAACGACCTTACCTGCTTCCTCCCCCATGGCCGACTCATATCCTACGCGGATGACACCCAAATCCTGGACTCAGCACCCTCCAATCCCACTGGCATCCAAGTGCTGAAGTCCCGGGCCGAGGAGAACATTCAGCAACTTCAACGCTGGTTTAGCTTAAACAGTTTAAAAATGAATGGAGAGAAGACCTGCTTCACTCTTCTTGGCACTCAAAATTCAGTTGATAAAGTCAAAAACTTCACCCTTAACGTAGATGATGCAACTATTCGGCCAACAAAACACATCAAGGTGCTGGGTGTTCTCCTCGACCAAACCCTGAGCTGGGAGCCACATATATCCTCTATCGTTCGGCGGTCAAATGGAATCCTTATATCACTGTTCAAAATTCGCCATCACCTCTCCCCTGACATCCTTAAAATCCTCGTTCAAACCCACGTTTTCCCCCACCTCCAGTACTGCTCGTCAGTCTGGGGTGGTGCCTCCAAATCCCGTCTGCACCGGCTGCAGAGGACCATCCATCTCGCTGTACGGCTCGTCTCTGGTCTCCGCAAATTCGACCACATCACCCCCGCCCTCGGCGCGCTCGGCTGGCCCGGCATTGGTGAGGTCATCGCACGCCGTGACGCGGTGAACGTGCAACGCGCCTTGTACGCCGCCGGCGCCCCTGACTCGCTGCGGTCCATGTTTCGCCCGCGTGCCGCCGTCTCCAATAGAGTCACGCGGGCCACGGCTGCGGGCGCAGCTGTGCTCGACCTGCCGCGGGTTCGACTGGCGGCAACCAGGCGGCTGTTTTCGTATAGAGCCGCCGCTGCATGGAACGGCCTGCCGCCGGAGGTGAAGGCGACTGGTTCCAGGAGACAGCTGGTGCAGCACTTTAGATAGTGACTGACAAGTGACATGACTGATTTTAGATATTTTATGTATGCTTTTGCGGGTGTTGCTTTATATTGACGTGTATATTGTATGTATGTATATGTGTGTGTGTGGGTGTGTGTACCTATCATGTATTGACTGGGCCGTAATAGCCACTTGTGGACAAGCCCTAAATAAACGAAACGAAACCCCTACCACTACCCCTACCACTACCCCTACCACTACCCCTACCACTACCCCTACCACTACCCCTACCCCTACCACTACATCTACCCCTACCACTACTACTACCCATACCACTACCCCTACCACTACCCCTACCACTACCCCTACCACTACCCCTACCACTACCCTTACCACTACACTACCCCTACCACTACCCCTACCACTACCCCTACCCCTACTCCTACCAACACCGCTGGGTCATGTCAGGTCACAGAATAATTCGTGCCATTCCATTGCCCTTACTCGATTTTGTCGGAAATGGCGCTTTGTGGCAAATGTGGCGCATTGCGGCAAATGCGGCGCATCTGTACCTGTTGTTTGAGCATGCATCTTTGCACCAAATTGCACCCACATCGGACCATATTTGACAAAACTGTGCGATTTGTGGCAAAAATGACGCCCTGAGACAAATGTGACGCATTGCGGCAAACGCGGTGCATTTGTATACTCGTATCACAAACTGTTTCCATTGAACGAAAATCAACACGTTCTCTCGCCACTTTTCATTCAAATTAATAACTTTCCGATCCGCCAATGCGAGGCACTCGCCACCGATCGGCATGCATTTAGTCCACAAAGTTTGTCGACCCCGGCTCTCAATGAAGATCTACGAACCGATCAAAATTTCATTGGCGTTCTTCCGGCGCCCGCCACGCGCGAACCGTGCACCCCAGCGAGCCGAAACCTAGAAAAGGCGCTGACCCGTTCTGTCACCTATAAGGTGTGCAAATTTCAACCCCCTACGATATACCGTCTGCCCTGTAGGCGAGTGGAATTGAACCCACTACCCATCCAGGATGATGCGCCTGGATATATTGCAGACGGTGCGAACTGCAATATATTGGGGAGACCAAGTGCGGACAGACAAACAGACGGATCCTGTTCAAATAGTAAGATAGACAAGCGGCTGCGCCACTTGCTTTGCTGCGTGGTAGGAAAAAATTGCGGCACCAGCCAATTTGCTTTCGAATGGTGTTCGATTCAAATCGATGTGTCGTCTAGAAGCATAGATATGGACGGAAATGTGAAGAGAATTTAAAAAAGAACTGTTCTGAGGGCGTTGTTGGATGAAATTTAGGTCATACGGGGTCAAGACGGGTCAAAGGGGTCAGCCCCGGTCGCTCTGGGTCAGGCCAGGTCACATGGTCACCTCTCGTCCGCTGGGATCAGCCCGGGCCACTGTTCTGCTTTTGCCTCCACCACTACCCCTACCACTACCCCTACCCCTACCACTACCCCTACCCCTACCACTACCCCTACCACTACCACTACCACTACCCCTACCCCTACCCCTACCACTACATCTACCCCTACCCCTACCACTACTACTACCCATACTCCTACCCCTACCACTACCCCTACCACTACCCCTACTACTACCCCTACCACTACCCCTACCCCTACTACTACTCCTACCACTACCCCTACCCCTACCCCTACCACTACACTACCCCTACCACTACCCCTACCACTACCCCTACCAACACCGCTGGGTCATGTCAGGTCACATAATAATTCGTGCCATTCCATTGCCCTTACTCGATTTTGTCGGAAATGGCGCTTTGTGACAAATGTGGCGCATTGCGGCAAACGTGGCGCATTTTCACCCGGTGATTGACCATGCATCTTTGCACCAAATTGCACCCATATCGGACCATATTTGACAAAACTGTGCGATTTGCGGCAAAAATGACGCCTTGTGAACAATGTGACGCATTGCGGCAAACGCGGTGCAGTTGTTAATTCCTATCACAAACTGTTCCCACTGAACGAAAATCCACACATTCTCTCGCCACTTTTTATTCAAATTAAAACTTGCCCATCCGCCAGTGCGAGGCACCCGCCACCGATCGGCATGCATTTAGCTCACAAAGTTTGTCGACCCCGGCTCTCAATGAAGATATAAGAACCAATCAAAATTTCATTGGCGTTCTTCCAGCGCGCCCCACGCGCGAACCGTGCACCCCAGCGAGCCGAAACCTAGAAAAGGCGCTGACCCGCTCTGTCACCTAGAAGGTGTGCAAATTTCAACCCCCTACGAAATACCGTCTGCCCTGTAGGCCGGCTAAATTGAACCCACTACACGGCGTGGCGGACAGACAGACAAACAGACGGATCCTGTTCAAATAGTAGTATAGACAAGCGGCTGCGCCACTTGCTTTGCTGCGTGGTAGGAAAAAATTGCGGCACCAGCCAATTTGCTTTCGAATGGTGTTCGATTCAAATCGATGTGTCGTCTAGAAGCATAGATATGGACGGAAATGTGAAGAGATTTAAAAAAGAACTGCTCTGAGAGCTTTGTTGGGTGAAATTTGGCTGATACGGGGTCAAGACGGGTCAAGGGGTCAGCCCCGGTCACTTTGGGTCAGGCCAGGTCACATAGGTCACCTCTCGTCGGATGGGATCAGCCCGGGCCACTATTCTACTTTTGCCTCCACTACTACCCCTACCACTACCACTACCACTACCCCTACCACTACCACTACCCCTACCCCTACCCCTACCACTACCCCTACCACTACCTCTACCACTACCACTACCCCTACCACTACCTCTACCACTACCACTACCACTACCACTACCCCTACCACTACCCCTACCACTACCCCTACCCCTACCCCTACCCCTACCACTACATCTACCACTACCCCTACCCCTACCACTGCTACTACCCATACTCCTACCCCTACCACTACCCCTACCACTACCCCTACCACTACCTCTACTACTACCCCTACTACTACCCCTACCCCTACTACTACCCCTACCCCTACTACTACCCCTACCACTACCCCTACCCCTACTACTACTCCTACCACTACCCCTACCCCTAACCCTACCACTACCCTACCCTGCCACTACCCCTACCACTACCCCTACCCCTACCCCTACCCCTACCAACACCGCCGGGTCATGTCATGTCACAGAATAATTGGATCCAATCAGTAGGTACTAAAATATCAGACTTAAAGTGTTCCCAGCCCTGCCCCTATTCGTGCCATTCCATTACGCTTAATTGTATTTGTCGGAAATGGCGCTTTGTTGCATATGTGGCGCATTGTGACAAACGCAGCGCATTTTCACCCGGCGATTGAGCATGCATCCTTGCACCAAATTGTACCCATATCGGACCGTATTTGACAAAACTGTGCGAATTGCGACGAAGATGGAGCCTTGGGACAAATGTGGCGCCTTGCGGCAAACGCAGTGCAGTTGTAAATTCCATCACAAACTGTACCCATTTAGCGACAATTAACACATTTTCTCACCACTTTTTATTCAAATTAAAAACTTGCCCATCCGCCAATGCGAGGCACCCGCCACCGATCGGCATGCATTTAGCTCACAAAGTTTGTCGACCCCGGCTCTCAATGAAGATATACGAACCGATCAAAATTTCATTGGCGTTCTTCCGGCGCCCGCCACGCGCGAACCGTGCACCCCAGCGAGTCGGAACCCAGAAAAGGCGCTGACCCGCTCTGTCACCTAGAAGGTGTGCAAATTTCAACCCCTACGTCGTACCGTCTGCCCTGTAGGCCGGCTAAATTGAACCCACTACACGACGTGGCGGACAGACAAACAAACAGATGGATCCTGTTGAAATAGTAAGATAGACAAGCGGCTGCGCCACTTGCTTTGCTGCGTGCACAGGGGAGCAATGCCGCTTGAACCCTATTGGCCGTAGTGTCTAACGGTGGCGGCCATATTGCGCAGACCAAGAAACGGCTGCCGCCTGTGCTGAGGAATAGGGAATTCGGGACCTCGATTTACGTTTGCGGCCGCCGCATCCGTTACGTTCAAGTTACGTAGATACGGAACCCGGCATCTTACGCAGAATTGAGTGGGGAACACGATCGTATCTTCAGAATTCCTCAAATTTACTCACCGGACCTAGGATGGGGGTTGATTGAACCCACCTCGCTAATGCGCCGCTAATTAAACTAGAATTAAGCGGTAAATTGGTCGTTTGCGACAAAGGATAATGCAGAGTGACTGGTAGGAACCCACTGTAAAGGTCCCGGGTCAACCGGTGACCTCTGAGGTCAGGTCAAGTGATCTAAGGCACGGGTTCGGTTTTTGGTAAATAACTTCGCAAAAAATAGCCGTAGAGCCGCGATTTTGGCATCATCGTGTTCAGCTAGCTCAGGCGCATCGAGTGATATACTTTTTGTTCCGGTCAGGTCAACTTAGGGTGTTGACCTCAGGTCAAGGTCAGGTCAGCACCGCCAGGTCACGAAGTTGGTCGAAAGAGGTCATGTCGCATATCATTCGATTCGGCAGGTCTTCTTGAGTCCATTGGTGGCTTTCCCGACTCGCTAGCTCAATTTGATCGGGAGTTATTGAAGAAAAACTGTGACCCTTGTGACGTCACAAATGACGTCACACAAGGGCAACAATGCAAATATGAAGCATAGAACCTTGCAAGGAGTGCATGAAATCATGATTTTATATGCTTGAGATAGTTTCAGATCATTCTCGGCGCCAAAATAGCAATTTTCATATTTCCCCATTGACTTATAAGGGCTTAACGTATTAGTTCCTTGTATCTGAGAATTTTTTAGGATTTCATCTTATTCTCCACTCAATTCTGCGTAAGATGCCGGGTTCCGTGTCCACATAGCTTGAACGTAACGGATGCAGCGACCGCAAACGTAAATCGAGGTCCCGAATTCCCTATTCCCCAACACAGGCGGCGGCCGCTTCCTGGTCTGCGCAACATGGCGGCACCGTTGGACACCATCTGGCGGCCGATGCGCATTCCACATTATAGAGTTCAGTGGCTGCGTGGTAGGAAAAAATTGCGGCACCAGCCAATTTGCGTTCGAATGGTGTTCGTTTCAAATCGATGTGTCGTCTAGAAGCATAGATATGGACGGAAATGTGAAGAGAATTAAAAAAGAACTGTTCTGAGGGTTTTGTTGGATGAAATTTGGCTGATACGGGGTCTAGAAAGGCCAAGGGAGTCAGCCCCGGTCACTTTGGGTCAGGCCAGGTCACATAGGTCACCTCTCGTCCGATGGGATCAGCCCGGGCCACAATTCTACTTTTGCCTCCACCACTACCCCTACCCCTACCAATACCCCTACCCCTACCCCTACCACTACCCCTACCACTACCCCTACCACTACCCCTACCACTACCCCTACCACTACCCCTACCACTATCCCTACCCATACCACTACCCCTACCCCTACCCCTACCACTACTCCTACCCATACTCCTACCCCTACCACTACCCTACCACTACCCCTACTACTACCCCTACTACTAACCCTACCACTACCCCTACCCCTACTACTACTCGTACCACTACCCCTACCCCTACCTCTACCACTACCCTACCCCTAACACTACCCCTACCCCCAGGCGCGTAACCACAAGTCTGAAGTTACTGGGGACCACATGGAGGGCCGCGAAGACCAAATATTATATTTCAGGAGTCGCCTGAGGGGGGAGAGGGGGCGTTTTTGGCCAGACCTGCCAGTTTTTTTTTGCGCGTGTAAGGAAAACCGCGGCGCGCACCGCCACGAAACTTGGTATAGGTTATGAAACCCCAATTTAGCATCGTCTGTGAAAATTTTTACCCCAGGTCACCTAAGGTCAGGTCACCAGAGGTCAGCTATACCAACAGAAAAATAGCCGGCTGACGCAATTTTTCTTATAAAAAAAACGCTGACGAGTTTCACCAACCAGGCGAAAAATATCCGCCGGTGTGAAAAAAATATCAGCCAGAAAAATAGCCAACGAGTTTCACCAACGGCAAATGCGGCATTAATGAAACGCTAGCCTGGAAGCTAAGCCGTTGACCTTAGGTCAAAGCTGAGAGCATTACTCAGAAAGGCCTTTGAAACAGCTATCGAATGCGCTTTCCCGCAGCACTGCAGCTCTATTGGTTCCTGACTTATGCGCCGATTTGTGAAAAGTTGTCAAAATTGGGAACAAAAGTTCGTGAAAATTTTGCCTTTAGTGACCTCCAGACTCCAGTGACCTCAGACTCCAGTGACCTCAGCGATGACCTGATAAAACATGAGATAGGTAATTCTTGAAAGATACTGTAGTGAGCTCTCTGTTGCTTTTTACCGCGTCTTTCTAGCTTGCTTACTTTCCGAGATAATCTGGTGTGGCCAAAAAGCCCTCAGCCCCAACCCCATGGCGAAATTGGCTGAGGGGCCCACCCGGGCGTTGGCTAAACAAAACGTGCATTGTTTTGTCTTCCGTTGACTACATATTACTCTTCACGTCGATTTAGAGACAATATTTGGCTATTTAAGCAAACTGAGGAGGTCGTCGGTTTTACTGGGTACGGTCCCCAGTAACCCAAAAGTTACTGGGGATCGGTCCCCAGTGTCCCCAGTGGTGGTTACGCGCCTGCCTACCCCTACTCCTACCAACACCGCTGGGTCATATCAGGTCACAGAATAATTGGATCCAATCAGTACTAAAATATCAGACATAAATTGTTCCCAGCCCTGCCCCTATTCGTGCCATTCCATTACGCTTAATTGTATTTGTCGGAAATGGCGCTTTGTGGCATATGTGGCGCATTGCGACAAACGCGGCGCATTTTCACCCGGCGATTGAGCATGCATCCTTGCACCAAATTGTACCCATATCGGACCGTATTTGACAAAACTGTGCGAACTGCGACGAAGATGGAGCCTTGGGACAAATGTGGCGCCTTGCGGCAAACGCGGTGGAGTTGTAAATTCCATCACAAACTGTACCCATTTAGCGACAATTAACACATTTTCTCGCCACTATTTATTCAAATTAAAACTTGCCCATCCGCCAATGCGAGGCACCCGTCGCCGATCGGCATGCATTTAGCTCACAAAGTTTGTCGACCCCGACTCTCAATGAAGATCTACGAACCGATCAAAATTTCATTGGCGTTCTTCCGGCGCGCCCCACGCGCGAACCGTGCACCCCAGCGAGCCGAAACCTAGAAAAGGCACTGACCCGTTCTGTCACCTATAAGGTGTGCAAATTTCAACCCCCTACGATATACCGTCTGCCCTGTAGGCCGGCTAAATTGAACCCACTACACGGCGTGGCGGACAAACAGACAGACAGATGGATCCTGTTCAAATAGTAAGATAGACAAGCGGCTGCGCCACTTGCTTTGCTGCGTGGTAGGAAAAATTGCGGCACCAGCCAATTTGCTTTCGAATGGTGTTTGATTCATGTCGATGTGTCGTCTAGAAGCATAGATATGGACGGAAATGTGAAGAGAATTTAAAAAAGAACTGTTCTGAGGGCGTTGGTGGATGAAATTTGGGTGATACGGGGTAAAGACGGGTCAAAGGGGTCAGCCCCGGTCACTTTGGGTCAGGCCAGGTCACATAGGTCACCTCTCGTCCGCTGGGATCAGCCCGGGCCACTGTTCTGCTTTTGTCTCCACCACTACCCCTACCACTACCCCTACCCTACCACTACCCCTACCCCTACCCCTGTCCCCTACCACTACCCCTACCACTACCCCTACCACTACCCCTACCACTACCCCTACCACTACTACTACCCATACTCCTACCCCTACCACTACCCCTACCACTACCCCTACCACTACCCCTACTACTACCCCTACCACTACCCCTACCCCTACTACTACTCCTACCACTACCCCTACCCCTACCACTACACTACCCCTACCACTACCCCTACCCCTACCCCTACCCCTACCAACACCGCTGGGTCATGTCAGGTCACAGAATAATTCGTGCCATTCCATTGCCCTTACTCGATTTTGTTGGAAATGGCGCTTTGCGGCAAATGTGGCGCATTGCGGCAAATGCGGCGCATCTGTACCTGTTGTTTGAGCATGCATCTTGACACCAAATTGCACCCATATCGGACCATATTTGACAAAACTGTGCGATTTGCGGCAAAAATGACGCCCTGTGACCAATGTGACGCATTGCGGCAAACGCGGTGCATTTGTATACTCGTATCACAAACTGTTTCCATTGAACGAAAATCAACACGTTCTCTCGCTACTTTTCATTCAAATTAACCAGTATAACGCCTTATGGGGCGACTAACGGAGCGAGCGAGAGGGTGGGCCTTGCACGTGCGAAATTTCGAGGGGGTACCTCCAACTGACTTGTGCACGGCACCCTACTAACCGGTCTCTAGCGATGTGCCAAATTTGAGCACAATCGGCCCAGCCGTTCTCGAGATCTGGAAGCGGCACCCTGCACGTGCGCACGTGCAAAATGGGTCCCAACTGACTTGTGCACGACACCCTACTAACTGGTCCCTAACCGTGTACCAAATTTGAGCGCCATCGGTCCAGCCGTTCTCGAGATCTGGAAACGACCCCTGCACGTGCGCACGTGCAGCAGCACCCCAACCTTAACACATGCAGATGAATTATCTGATGGAGACCTAACTGTGTACCGAGTTTCAATTCAATCGGCCCAGCCGTTGTGCCGTTATTGAGGTTGCAATTTTGGGGGTTCTTAAAAAATGTCCAACTTTACCACGCGCCACGTGCGGTAATTGGCAAGAACGCATGGTGGCCATCACACCACAGAACTTTTACGTCCAAGTGACATTCAGTAAAGAAGACCGCTTGTCAATCGGATGTCCCGTTCCTAAGATATTAGCTTTTGAAGAGCGTCCCCACGGCCGGCCGGCCGGCCGGCCGCTCATACTCAGAAATTTCCGTTAACCTAAGGAAAGACTCCGCTCGCTTCGCTCGCTCCGTAATAACTTGCCGATCCGCCAATGCGAGGCACTCGCCGCCGATCGGCATGCATTTAGTCCACAAAGTTTGTCGACCCCGGCTCTCAATGAAGATATACGAACCGATCAAAATTTCATTTGCGCTTTTCCGGCGCGCCCCACGCGCAAACCGTGCACCCCAGCGAGCCGAAACCTAGAAAAGGCACTGACCCGCTCTGTCACCTATAAGGTGTGCAAATTTCAACCCCCTACGACATACCGTCTGCCCTGTAGGCCGGCTAAATTGAACCCACTACACGGCGTGGCGGACAGACAGACAGATGGATCCTGTTCAAATAGTAGTATAGATTAATTGACTTTTGGGGAACGGGTCCAACTGGTTCCCATTCCAGACCGGGTCCGACTGGTGCCTGAAATGTCCAGCCGGGTCTGGTTCGAGTCTGGTTCCCAAAATTTTCATCTTTTGCCACCTCTAATGCTTCGCTAATTTATTGGGGCTCCTTCAGTCATGCGCCGTAATGGCAAGATGCAAGGTTCAGGCACTCAATAGCACAAAAGTGATATTAAATGTGTTTTACTCCCAGCATGATGAATTTCCTAAAGCACTCTGCAAACTTATGCAGATCGTTACCACTTAGCGTTAGTGATGACGGCACTAAGGGTTATATTTCCACAGTAGTGAGTCAGGGCCTCGCCCCTGCTGACACCGCCGGTTAGAGCTATTCTCAGGAGCTCGAACGACCCGGGGCTGACTTTAATTTTGGTGAAGTGGGCCGTCAAAACGCAGTGGTGTCACATACCGGCTGCAGTGGATTGGAAATATTCGCCTTCTGCGCACTGATTGAACTAGTTTGAAGTTTATAAGTCACTGCACGTGGACTATTGGTATCTCTCAGAGGGCAACAGTTTGGCGTAGGTATACAATTTCTTAGTGTCATCACAAATTGTCTTATAATCAAAGGCACAGGGCACTAGACAAGCCTCATCGAACCAAACCATCAATCGTTTCAAGCATACACACCAAACACGTAAACATTGAACCGTTTAACTCCCCGTGATTGTTTTT
This sequence comes from Amphibalanus amphitrite, assembly GCF_019059575.1. Taxonomy (NCBI): domain Eukaryota; kingdom Metazoa; phylum Arthropoda; class Thecostraca; order Balanomorpha; family Balanidae; genus Amphibalanus; species Amphibalanus amphitrite. The sequence continues at coordinate 64,649 of NW_024883210.1, forward strand.
CGAATTCATCGAGATCACATCTCCAGTACAATGGTCTCCTACTTGGAAAGCCGGAACAGGACCTCTCATTAATGTTGGATAGCTGAGGATCCGCCACAGCTATGCCGTAAGAGGAACGTTCAATACCAGACCACATCTACCTCACCATTGAGCCAATGACCTGCATTCAGAGACCGAACGTAGCATCGTTAGATGTCAGTAGAGCGGGCAATGTGTTATAGAACACCGTGGGTGTCTTAGCTAGGGGTGCCGTCCCCCTAGGTAAGTCATTAGTTCAGTAAAGGTGGCCAACTTTAGCACAGAGTTCCCAGAACCAAATAATACGTTATTAATCCTGATCCGAGGTAGCCTGAGATGCGTCTGGGTATTTATAGCTACACATCCAACGGGGGATGGATGACCAAGATGCCACTGCATTGAAAGAGCATTCATTCGGCTGCACTGTTAAGCTAGCGCTTGAATGAACACAACTGACATCTCCTAACTACGCTAACGCAATAGAGCGCATTGAAGACAAATTGTAAGACGTACGAGACCTGTCAAGAGATCGTCAATTCCCTCAACTACATGGGACGAATAATTCCCTTAACTAAATGCGATGAAGGGCCGTCTTCGTCACAGCCCTGGACCTCACCACAGCTTGCAGGCGAACCGCTCGACAAACCAACCTCAGAGGCTCAGTAAAGCGGCATGCCAATGGAGCAGCGCAGTTTTGTGACGTAGCAAAACAAACATCGAGATGGCTGACTTAGCACGGCATGAACCGCGCCTAAAGTACGGTAAGGCATGGTAGTGGTAAGGTGTGATAAGGCACAGTAATAACGTAAACTTACTGGTAACGAAAACGAACAATGACACGATTTGTCGTACAGCAAGGCAACATGATGCCGTACGGCATGTAAACGTGCGGCACAAAAATAAGACAAGAATTGGCGTCTGTTACCATTACCTGCTACTGCCCCGAAATGGCAAAAATTTGCTTACTGCCATGAAATAAGCATAAAAGTCCACTCAGAACGAACATAACGAAAAACGCTCTACCCTTCAACAAGGCAATTCTACAAAGAGTAACTCTTATCGTCAACTTCACAGTAAATCAAGACACATCACACCATGCAGACCTTTGATGTCTCTGTTACAGCAATTCAACACCCCGCCCTGTCCAAAGGCAGCTGTCGTCCTAGATCAACTGCCGAGCGAGCCGTATTGACCTACTCTCTACGGGATGCGCCGATCCCGGATCCCGCCTTGGCACGAGACCCGGCCAACTTTTAGACACAACTTGCTCTCAAAGCAGCATACCGATCCTATTTACACGGCCGTGGCTATTAAGCAGTGTAAAAAGAAGACTTCAAGCTCAAAGGTTCTTTTTGAAGAAGTTGCTGGAATGTCTTCAACTCTTCACCGAACGGAAAATCAAACAGCAAAGTCTCAATGAAGTTTAGAAAACTGTCCTCAATTCTAAATGCACTATGCTGCGCTTACGGCAAACACAAAACATATACATAAGGCTGATAACTTAACTTCTTAACTTCTCAAGGTCATTCAGTCCACACTGCAAGAGTCCACACTGCCCATTCAAATGGCGTGATCCATGTGTATATGACGTCATCAGAGACAATCCCTACGTCACCACGCCACCGAGTAATAGGGTGATAATGAGATGAGTACCAGCCCCAGCAGCCGTCACCAGACGTCTACTTCCTCTGACTCAGACGGCATTCAACATGCAGCACACAAGCCCATTTGAATACGGACAGGTGCATGAAAATGATGCAATCCAGGGCACCGCGACTTAGCAAACGGAGTAGACATTGGCATGCATCCAAGGCAACAGCAAGGTGAAAACCACTCTAGATGCGCGAGTGCTTGTAGAATGTAGACGCACTGGGCGATACTGTTACTGCAATCACGTTTCGGGTTACGTAACTGACTGATAAAACTCGTGCCTCAAGATTATCTTTATCGCTGAGCAGGGGGTTACCCAATCATAAAACACTTTCCGTTTCAACACAGGAAGTGGTATTTCACGCGCCCTCAAGTACTCATTACAATATTCAACCTGGGCAGGCTCGCTGACATTAAACCTCTGACTTGTTGAGGGTAGGCAGGTTGATCAACGACACGCTTAGTTACGTCAACACCTCCAGACCAACAAATCACCACTTCCCTTCCCGCCGGGGCCCGCCTCCCCGACCCCTCCCCATCAGTCACAGGTTGGCAGAGGGCCAGGGGTGACGCAACGCCGGTCACTGGAGGTCATGGCCCGCGTCACGGTCCGTTACGTCACAGTGAAAACGGACCGCCACTCTGACCTCGTCTAGCACGCTGCCCTTCCGCTGTCAGCAATTCAGTGCTGGCGTCATCACTGCAATGCTGTTAATTGTTTCTGTGTCTTTACCTACGTGTCTCCTACACAGTTTCTACAGCTCAGTTAACCAGCGTCTGCTCACTTTGACAAATCTTCTCTTTCAATGAGCGTCTTTTCTGTTCATTTTATCCCCTTTTCTACCTTTTATTGCTCTTCAAACACCCTCTCTTATCACTAAAACGTCAGTTTACTCGCTCGCCATTTTCACTCTGAAAATTAAGCTAATCTAAACGCTCTTGAGCTCATTCTAGCCATTCTTACCGCTCCTAAGCCCACTCTACCGTCTCTTATACCACGGTTCGTCGGAAGGTCATCTCAGGCTCAAAAGAAACGGTATATACCATTCGAAAGCTGACGGTGAGCTGAATCCAAAAATGTAATTTTTATCAAAATCGATCGATGGCCTTTTTTAAAATTGCGTTTTTGTATAAACTTAATAATCTTTTCTTCAACGGGCTGTCCCGGACATTCTTGAAAACATGAACATGTATTTTTGAGTCCCAGTGAAAGCTGAACGCCAAAAGAACAATATTTAGCGAAGCAATATTTCCAAACATTAATATGCGTCTCCCACAGCCGAAAATAAGGCGCAATCACACAGCTCAGTGTCACGATGGACCAAAGTCAGCCACACAGAAGCGTGAAATGACCCTTATCGACTCGCCGACCGGGGCTTCACTCTACCGTTTATCTGTTCACTCTACCGTTTCTTCTACAAAGCCCACCACTCTCCGTGCCGCCGTCAGCCAGCCACCGTTCGGTCCCATCCTCTGCCCCGCGGCTATACCGCAAAGGTCAAAAGCCGGGCCCGGGGTAACGGTTCGCTGCACGGCTACACATGCGACCGCCACCGCCGCCCCCGCCCCCAGCCCGTCCGGGCCAGTCGCTCGCGCTGCCGCTGCTACCACCGAAGGTCTCGCCAGCCAAAATCGCAGCCGCTGCGACCCTTACCGCGGCTGCTGCAGTGCGAAGCAGTCGTTATAGTTTGCGGTAATAGCTTTCAAGCTTTGTGTAAAGCGGCGAATTGGTCTCAAAATTGACGAATAATCTTAATTCGAGCAATGTCTTCAGAAGAATTAGCTGCAAAATCCAAAAATATCCTGGAGTCCCGGATCTTAGGAGATCTTAGGAGAACATCCTAAGATCCATCACCATCCGCTATCCTGCTTCTAATGCATTTTCACGGACTTGCGTCCTAGAAAGATAAAATTCGCGTCATTCTCATCCTTAATCCTTATCCCTCCCCTCCATCGATATTCTATCCCCTTCACCCCTTCCGTCCTACCCCCATCTATCACGGCCACAGCTTCACTTCAAAGGTCAGACCTGCACCCTACAGCTCGGGTCCCTATAATCAGCTGGCTGTCGGCCCCACAGAGGAGGGAGAAAGGTCGAACCCACAGCGCCCAGAGTCGGTGGCATGCCTCTGTCAGTACAGAATGTCGGGACCGAGTCGAACAGCTGTTGCGCCACTCTGCGTCTCAATGGCGTCACGAACGCACCACAGCCGGTGTCGCTAAGGCTCGCTCTTACAAAGGGACGTGATTGTGAATGGGATTTGGTAGCACTGTCTAAATCTAAGATGTTGTAGCGAGGCAGCAAATTTCACGTGAATGAATGGGTTTTTTCTCAAGCAAATACAGTATTTTTCCACCTGGAAGTACCATACGACCTACAAAGTTCACCAATTTCTCAAAACAATAAGCTCTCCAATTGGGAAGGACAGTGACCTGCTGAAGAGGTCGAAGAGGCGCGAAGGCGTTCACTCACTTGATGGGCTTGCCGCGGATCTCGGACATGATGTTGCCCTCGCCGCCCAGGTACTCGTAGCAGAGCGAAAGGAAGTTGTAGATGACGAACGCTGCAACAGATAGAGACACAGAGTCAGGGTGGTGTTGCAAGGGTCAAGCGAAAGGTTTACACAGAGTGGGACCGTCTATACCCGAGCATGTCCTTTTCATATTGAAAGCAGCTATCAGCTTACACCAATAGCACAAGTTCCAGCGTTTCATTACGATACAATACGTCTGAAATCCACATCCATAACCCATGTCAATCCAAAAGGAATGACAATGTGAATCACATCCCGCGAACCCGCCACCTGACGTTATTTACATGAAATCCACTCCTCACGCGATCTGACCGGTTTACATAACATCGACCTTACAACCGTAGCCTCCCCCCCCCCCCTTGTATCCGGGTCCAGCCCAGCCCAGTCCACCCGCGCCCCGACAGGAAAACTGGCCTCGCTCTGAGCTCCAACCAATGCCAGAATCATCAGACGCCTGCAGACTGCAGAGCTGGACTGAGGCCGGTCAGGGAGCAAAAGACGGCGAGAGAGACGGATAGTCAAAGGTTAAAAGCGGATCAGGGATATACAAAACCGTAAAAGGAGTTCTGTCTAAAACTAATCCGAAATTGAAGATAAATTGCGTAGTGCTCTGGCGATGAGCATGGCTAGACATTGATGTTTGAAGAATGCGACGATTTATTCGATAAATTGAACAGTCCCGTCCGTATGCCACTTTCTGTTCACAATATATTCCTTCCTTTTTCACCATTTCAGCCAATTCCGATAGTTCCTAACCTCCACTATCAAGTTGACACGAGATACGCGTTATCACCTTACAGCCCTGCCCGCCGGGCGATATCTCGCTAAAACGCCACGGTCATGGGACCGTGGGCACATAGACCTTATTGACGCGGCCTATCAGTGCCATTTCCACCAATCAAAGCTCAGGACAGCCGCCAGTCACGCAGGTATGCGAGCCGGTCATATTCGCCAGTGACGTCATTAGTCGTTAGTGACGTCACTGGTGGTTATCTTTTAAAGGCGAACGGCTAGTCGCATTTGCAATGGCGAATATGAAGGAAAGCAGGTAGGGCGGGGAACTAACACGGACGCACCACATAATGGGTCTTCAACAATGGGCGACAGAATAATAGGGGATCCACTATCCAGGACGTTTTTCGTACAAAATGGACAAGCATTACGATGAATGTGCGCCAGGTTCAAAACTTACTTGGCTTAATTGTGTACTGCACACACGACAAATGCGCTGTGTGTCAAAGGTACCATTCAACTGTGTCAATGGTACCTTAAGACACACATAAATACACCTATACCGATCCCATGACTGGGAGGGCAGGGCAGGTGAAACAGGTCATTCGAAGAACAGAGGCCCATTGTGACACTGGGCCATCACGTGCGGCGGACCCCACACCGTGAGCTGAAGAGGCTGCGAGGCGCCTGGGAGTGGATAACGTATAAAATAGGAGCGGCCTTGTAGCCTGTAAATGGAAATAAACCTAATAAAAGGGGGAAATGGAACCGACAACAGGAAACGAAAACGGAAACAGTTCAGTCTCTAGTATTCAGTAGGTAGCACATATTACATTAGCACCATAACAAAGGTCTATAGCTGCATAAGGGCCGTTAGTAAGGTTACTATTCTGTTCACTCTCACTCATAATAATGCAGGAACTAACGCGTAACGCCTGCAGCTTGGCAAACAACTCCACCAAGGTCGATGTGATGATGAAGGTCAAGGCGAACTGCAACAGCTAGACGCAGCCGTACAAGTGGCAAAAACCGTACCTCGGGTCCGCGTCTGCTCAAGACAGCGCTGTGGAGAGAGATAGGTGACTATTGCGAGATCGCGGGCTGATAAGTCATTCGGCGCAATATTTGATAGCCTTCAGACAGCACACGTAGTCAGACGTCAGTGTGTGAAATACAGAGATGCGTTGCTGAACTGTCGAAGGTGAATTGGCTACAAGTAACGGATTTAATAAATTCTAGCCCCTTGTATTGATTTATTATAAGTTGTCTGTACCTTAGAAATGTTCAACTACTTACTCATAATTGCTCCATGTCTATTAGGTACCGACATCGAATTATTCTATCGATATTTCCGATAGTGTTGCAAGTCTCACAAACCTAATCCCTCAGTCTCGTACCGACCACCCCCCCACCCCCACCCCCAACTCTACCGGTCACCAGAACCGGTCCATCCCACGGCTGTCGGGGCGGTGACCGATTAACCCCCCCCCCCCCCTCCCCTGCCCCTCCCCCTCACTTTCCCCACTGTTCTGGTGACCGTGGCCCGGTCAGTGGCCAGCCACTCCCACACACGGAGCCGGGTCAGCGACTGTCATATGCGACTGTCATAAGTCTGTCATATGCGGCTAGACTAGACAAAGCACGGGAACTCTAAAAATAGAACACTTCCGAGCTGAGAATTTCTCAAAAACTGAGTATGTTCCCCTCAGATTTACATCCGCTTCCCTCGGATGTCCGTAATAGCATTCTCCATGAGATTCCTTCAACCTATCACTTCATGGAACCCACTCAACCCAGCGCCAGTAACCTTGCCCTGATTCAGCCATACCAACACCTTCGTGTAGCCCACGTCTGCCTCCCCTCGGCTGGCACCAGTAGAACCGCCCAGTCACTGAAGTCAATCTCCTTCACGCCACACAGCAGGGAGCTCACGAAACAACAGGATGACTGGGAGAAACGGCTCGAAAACGGCTCGCAGCGGGCGTTCAGTGCTGCAGTAACAGCCCAGAGCTGCGGCGGATAAGAGAAGGAAAGGAATGCAAAGGCAGGAAAGGCAAAGAGAAAGAATCGGATGGCGGAGATAGGAAATAGTTTCACATCTTGTAGAAAAGGAAATAAAACACATAATAGTTGAGTGTCACGCTGTCTAGCGGCCTTTGATGGTGTGGCTAATGCCACTGAGAAATGAAATTCCAGAACAAATCGATGGTTTGAATCAACCAGGCCATAGTTTTAGCCTCTGTAATTAGCACAACAACTGGATTATCTCCGAAACACCTAAACCCAACAACTTTAGTGCCGCTAATACCACCCAATTCATCACCGTTTACTCCAAAAATATCACCCATTTAATTAATGAACACTACGATTCCATCGCGCCAACTTAATCGCCCTATCACCTATCAGAAACGCAGCGGCGACCATTGAAATCACCCTCCCCGCGAGGTGACCTGGGGTTCAGGGGTCCGTGGATACAGTGCAGGTGGGTTCGTGAAGACGAGTCCGTGGATACTGGACGCTGGCCCGTGGACAATGGACAATGGATAATGGTCCGTGGACGGTGGACACTCGTCTTTGGACATTGTGGTCTCCGTGGACACTGGGCACTGGTAATTCCGTACACAGTGAACATTGGTCTGTGGACATTGGTCCGTGGACAATGGACACTTCTCCGTGGACACTGGTGGGTCCGTGGACACTGGTGGGTCCGTGTGGACACTGGCCCCCTGTCCAGGTGACGCCGCCGCCGGGTAGCGCGATCGATACAGAGAGCCGGCCATCGGCAGGCAGCTCTGGCGTCGGACGGCTCCGGCTCCGGATCCGGACGAATCCGGCGGCCGGTAGGGCTCCTAGGCAGCTGTCAGAGAGCTGATGCTGCAGACAGAGCTGCTGAGACAGAGACAGAGCTGGTGCCGCAGACAGAGCTGCTGTCAGCTGCGGCTGCCCAGCGGGCTACAGACTCACAGCTCCGGGTAGTAAACCATACGCCGGGCGTGAGACAAAGCTCAGTCCAGACGTCACTCAGACACTCAGCGTAAAGGAGGTGCCAGGCAAAGCTCAGATACAGCTGTGGCTGAGTGAGCTGACAAAGACACAGACAGGCTGGGCGTCAGACGCCCGAATCAAGGCGCCAGCCCACGGCTCCCATATTTTGATATCTCTTGGATACCGTTTCAACCCAACAAACCTCACAAAAGTCAATCTTCCGTCCCAGCCTCAGACTCTCAATTTTTCTGCACCTGTCTGGTAAGGAGACCAGTCATGAAAACATTTTGTGGAACGGTCTTTTAACGGAAACAAACCCAGCCAGGGCTCATCTACAACTCTGCTCTAGTAATTTACTGTAAGTATTATCGAGTTCTCGTCTTTGCAGCTGGGGTTTCTCAGCCCAGTTTAATTGACCGACAGAAAGAAGCACGCACGAATCCCTCACACACCGGACGAGGGCAGTCGACGTGCGCCGCTTTCCGTCACGCACGCGCCGCCACTGCCGCCGCCGCGCCGCCACCTCGCGTGGGAGCGGCACAGGTCTAGTAGCGTTTGGATCGACCGGCAGCGGCACATACGCGTAACTAGCACGTGTAGTGATCATGTGCAGCGTGTTAGGCACGTAACTATATAGATCACGTAAATAGAACAACAGGGTGGGAAAAGGGCGGCGAGGTCAGCTATCCGGAACGCGAGGTTGGCAAATAAAAGTAAGCAAATAACAGGGAAGTAATGCTGAATCGGAAGCCTTCGATCTTACGTTCAGGACCTGTCTGCCCATGTGTATTTCGTTTCCATGGCCCAAATGGCGCGGTGGGCGGTGCAACATAGGAACACTGTAGCTAGGCTACACGAATGATTTTATCCATGACGATTTGGCGTTGCTTTCCACCCAAACTTTTCACTATTAGGGCCAAAACATTCAGTAACTAAACAGTTACTATTCTAGACTATCTCGCAAATCGTTATCATCCTTATTCCCGGCAAACTGAGGTGAACGCCACCCACCCAACTGTGATACCGGCCTGCTGGACACCACGGGGAGGGATGTCCCCAACGACTGAACTGCGCTTCCGAGGGATGTCACCGGTTTTCCGGTGAACGATACGAGGCCCGCTGTGGTTTTTGGCAGGCAGTTTCGACGGAAAGTGTGGGGGGGGGGCAGGAAGGGGGGACAGATCGACCTCCAACACACTCCGGTCAATTCGAGTTGTCGCCCACACAAGTACGTTTACAAGGAGTTATGGTCGGGAATCGAGGTAGTGTCCCTGGAAATGCTGCAGTGTTATTTCAGGAGCATGTGCTTTCAGAACTCAGTACTATCTACAGAGGCTCGGAGCTATGTGGGTGAGGCTATAGCGTGGAAATAAAAACGTCAATGATAAGCACGAAAAGAGCGTATAGTCCCTACTCGCCCGTCAGCTCACATGACTCAACTCAGTCTAGTACAAACAAACCCGCATGACCCACCGGCTAGACCGGATGGCCTGTGTCTCGTCTATGGCAAGGCTGCGTGCCTCACATGACTGTCCGATCAGACCCCGGTATCTGCAGACCACGCTACGGCCTCGATCAAGGCGCACCAGCCCGACAAGTGAGGCTAATGTTAGCTGTTCCAACTTGTCCGGTCAGCATCCGTTTAACAGAGAAAAAACGAGAGCTTACAACGAATCGAACTCTTGTCATAATGCATAATTAAATAAAGCATATAAGGTAGTTACTATGCAGTTTCCATCCTCTCCAGGGCCTGAAGAGATAGTGATGACATTATGTAAGCTGCAAGTTCGACGTTGAATTTCCCGCAGACCAGACGCAAGGCCACAAATTTTACAGCAAAACAACTGCGAAACAGCCGGGTGTTTTCCCCAAAGTCGTGGCTGCTGAGCAGATATTGTGTATCCAACGAGATATTGTGCTGAGGCCAAAGCGCTCCGAGGAACACTCGAGCAGATAAAAGAATCACAAGCTGTTCAATATTGAACTCCATATCCCCTACTCCCCGAGATCAAACGTCGAAACAAACTGGGTTATCCATTTGTTGCAAGTGTCACATTACAAATGGGATAGGGAACATGCTCAAAGCTGACTAGAGCAAAACCCTTTCTGTACTCAGCATCATGTATCTGATGAGTGTCCTTGGTTAACAGCAGCCTTGATTCTTCAAACAGCACCACCCATCCCACCATTGCCCTGCTCTAACTGCCCGCCTGCAAAACACCCAACCATCCCTCCAATACAGCGCCATGACCCGTTGACGCCGCCACACCCCCGCTTACGTCATGATTTCGTCATGATGACGTCACGCCGCCCACGCGGTGCCTCGCTCCCGCCTGGTTGGATGACTGGGCCGTCCGACCTGCTCCGACCCAAAGGCCGAGGCCCGACAAAGAGGTTACCGTTGCGCCACCATTGGCCAATGCTCTCAGTTCAAGTCGCTCACCAGATACCAAGTTAGAACCATGGAGAGGGATATCAGAGTTTTATGTCATTCGTCAGACAAAAGGAGAGAGATATTTCCTTCAATCTCTTTCCCCCTGAGACGGCTAAACACTGAGCTGCAAGATGTGGGCCGCTGCAGCGCTTTGTAACAGCGAACTCAAGGTCTCGCCGGGTGCGGGGTGGAGCCCTACAGTGGATTTCATAACGACCGATCGACGAGTCACGAGTCACGAACAGTCGTTCACGAACGACATTCATATATCACGAACTGGCAGGCAGCGTTTAAGGTCCATAGCACATAAGTAGCGTACGTAAGCCGACAAATTGCAGCAAGCTACCGATAGCGTTTACCAGACGAGCCTCAGCTAAGATCCTGACAACATAAGGGTATCTTTCTGGGTCATTTCTCTCCAATAGGCATCGAGCGCACGTCTTCCATGAATTTAGCCACTCAGTCGTCCAGCTCACAGGATAACATTTGGCCACTGAAATGTCGCCAGGAAATCAATTTCACCAGGCAGCTAACAGCTCCATACATCTGCATCTAACCTTCTACTATCCTTTCTAGTCGCCGGTGAAACTTCATGATTTCTACGATCGTCTACCCGCCAACTAGCATCACACCTTCAGCTTATCAACCTACCTTCTCTTTGCCTCACTATATTCAGCCGGGCAATTTGTCTTCTGTCTGCGCATCCACGTTCAGTGGAGCAGTCAGCCTTTGTCTACCCTTCTATGCTCAGTACAGCAATCATGTACAGTTCAGATACCTTCTACCTTCAGTCCAGTCATGTACCCTTGTCTATCCCTCTACCTTCTGCCCACCGTTCTACCTTCCCTCTGCCCCAGCCCCGACACCTATCCGGTCTGATCCGGTTGCCCACCACCGACCTCCCAGCGGCGTCAGAGCAGAGCAGAGCAGCGTTTCATTAGCGTCGTACAGAGACGCCGCGGCCGTCGGGGACGGTCGATCGCCCCGCCGGCCACGACGGTCCCAGAGGGGGGGGGGGGGCGCGTCCCAGTCCCGTGGGAGGTGGGGGTAGGGGGAGGGAAGCTGATGGTCTAGCCAGACGGAGCTGGGAGCTCACTGGAATGGACCCCCGGGGGACCGGCACAGACGGTCAGTCAAGGTGGTGCGAGGATGTGAGAGGTGGGAGGGAGTAAGGGAGGTAACGGAGAGGTAAAGAAGAGGAAATAGATTGATGGAAAGGAAATGCAGCCATCAGGTAATTGCGTGAACAAAGAAAATAAAAAAACAGGTGCAATAAAAAAGAAAATAGAAAACCCAGCCTAGCAGATCTTGAGAAGGAACAAAGACATGTGAATGGAACGCCCATCTCTGTTTATTAGAGGAATATAACAAGATGAATAGAAAAATCGTCATTATATGGCAAACGTATCTGACAGCAATCCTGTGCACAAACAGTGAAAAGGCCTCGCTATGAACATAAAGTGCGACCCATCCAGCACCACCAAACTAAACATCCAGCAGGGTTCGGGAATTTCCCCAGTCCGGTTATGTCCAGCGTGCAGCGCTGTCGGTCTCCAAACGCCAACGCAGCAGCCGGTCATTCCGCCCCAGACTCGGCGAACCAAACCAGTTTGACCGCAGCATTCCTCCGAGCTCCCGGCGAACGAGGAAAATACTCTCGGCACCGTGAATATTGCATCACACGGCCCGGACACTATTCCTGTAGGAGACACAAAGCGACGCTGGGCCATACCAATGCCGCAGGGCTCAGGAGAACACCGAGTTCTACAACTTGGAGAGAAATGAGTCACGGCAAATCGGAGCCAGCAAAGTCGTCATGCAAAGTAAGGCGTTATGTGAAGAGGATGCATCGCTTGCCATTCACGACGCCTTCGAGTCACGGATCATGAAACCAAGATCATCAACTCACGGCCATTCACGGTAACCACGACAAATCACGACACCTCACGGCATGGCACGTCACATCACGGCGCGGGGCGGTGAACCGTCCAAGGTTTTTCCCACGGTAGCCCCCTGGAGGCGACTCCACGAGCTGTGCAGCGCTCGTAGCCATGGTTATCCACGCCGTGTGGCGCGGGTTAGGCTCACACCCTGCGCCCGTTCTCGTGATAGGTAAAATGGCACAGAGCCTGATATCAGTTATAGCCCACTGCGCAGAATGGCCAATGGCGCAGACATAGAAAGTAAGCCAGGAGGAACAGGCGACCAAGAACCTTCCTTACTCTAAACCCTATACACCTTTGATAAGCTGCATAGCTGCAATATAACGCCAGTTTTCCCTTCGCCACACATTTCCGTAACGCCCGCTTGTTTTTGGCACCATGCCAGCACCGTGCGCGTGCACTCGGCACGTGCAAAAATAGCCCCCGATCTATCCAGCTCAGTCGCAGCCAGCATCTGCGGCAGATTTCCCCGGAGAACGCGCGGCCCCGCGGCCCATGACAGGCTTCTCCTACCTTTTTTCATTATGCCAAGCCACGCCGGCGCGGTGCGGCGAAAAGGACCAGATGTCACAAGGTTGTGACGTCACTGACCGGACGATAACTAGAGGTCGAAGGTCAATCAGACCATGATTGGCGCAGTTTCCGCCATAGCGACTGGTGACCGAGAGAGCCACGTCGCTATCACAGAGACGAGTGGCGATAATCGAATAAAAGCCAGAAAAGGTCGCTGCTTTGGAGTGGTCCGTGAGCTTACTGCAAATTTTCAGAGTAGGTAATAGTTCTTTCCATAGCGTCGCTGGACAAGCTAGACAAACAGTAACTTAGAATAAATACTGCACAAATAATATCGATGCATAAATGTTCAGAATTTTCGGACAAAATCGGCCATATGAGTAAAAGGATGTTGGTCACGAAGCTAAAAAAGCATACTTGGCTCTATCTCTAGCCATGAAATTTCAGACGCAATTCTACCACCTACGCCCTACCCTCCCACTCCGGTGCCCCACTTCGCAGTTCGCACAACAAAGACCTCAGCCGCCGCCGCCGCAGCCGGTGAACCAACAGGAAGTTGATACAGACCGCAGCGTGGCACCCAACACAACGATACCGCGGGCCAACGCTCCAAGTCACCGGCTCACACGTTAGCCGGGGTGGCGGCGGCAGCGGCGGCGGCGGCGGGAAAGCTTGCATGGTGTGGTAAGGAGACATGAAGTTGAGTGAATGCCATCATGGGTCGCGAAAGGCACGGAGTCGATGGATACAGGAAGAATGGAAGAAAGCAAAAGAGAGCTGAATGCTCCATACAAAAGTGAATAAAAACGAAAGCTGACTTCTTAGAGTGTTGCATGTAAAAAGAGATTAAAATGGTAAGAGAACCATACCGCAGCTAAGGACAGAAAGAAGGAGCCGGTGGAAAGAGTAACAGCTGACTAGCGCCGACCGCCGCCGTATCGATTTGAGGGTCCAGCCGCCCCCCCCCCCCTCCCCCTCAATGCCGTCGGCCACCAGCCAATACGGCAGTCAACACCAGCAACGGCACACTTCTCTGTCTTCCCTGCCGACTGGTTCGTCTGCGTCTGTAAAGTGCATACAGGCTCCCCTAACCCCGCAAATTTTATCCTCTGACGACTACATCAGTCTCCCAGCCTTCATATCTACCTTTAAGAGCTAAAAGTACCTACGGTCGCACAGCAACGCTCAAGGTCACGTGACGTGACGGGTCACGAAAAGGCATTGTCACGGTCACTGACTTTCACCGGAAACACGCGACATGAAGCTCCCCCCCCCCCCCCCCCTGAGCCGGGACCAAAACGGTAGCATGCCTGTCGTAATTTCCATTGTAGCTAATTAAACTCTAAGCTGCCTTACTCGAGCCGAGTACACGTGCGGTTTAATTGCTAGTGAGATGAAGCGGCTTGACTTCAACATGCCGGCGGAAGAGCTCTGAAGTGACGCGGAAATTAATTTGTCACGAACAATTTGCCTTTAATTTTGAAAATTAGTTAGGACGCTGTATTTAGATTGCGCTGCACGAGAACTCGGGGGTTTCGACGACGATCGGAGAGTGCTTAACCCGGCAGTTGCTGGGGTATTCCGCCACCCACCGTTTGCTGGGGGGGGGGGGGCGTTAAACGCCCCCAGCCGATAACTCGAGAACCGATAGGCGCAGCGAAACGCACGAGGCGGCAAACGAAAGAACGCGACGAGACGCTTCAGATGAGTACTTTAAAATTGAATTTTGAGATCACAGGTCAGGTCAAGGTCAGGTCAAACACCTGAAATCGGGCTTTCAGTAGCATGGACTTCAGGACTTCGCAATGGGCGCCTCTTGTCATAAACTCTGTCAAAACGGTGCACAATCCATCATATAAGACCTACAAGAGTGTCAGCTCCATGTAGGGGTCAGTCAAGCATAGGTCAGGGTCAAGGTCAGGTCAACCGGGTAAGCACATATCCCCGAAAATCGAAACTGATATTCGCAGCCTGTGACACATGTTTTATGGGTAATTTGGGGCGTAGAACACGTTGGTGACATTCATTTTATCATATGTGTACGTGTTTGGCTCAAAAAGTTCAATTTAAGAAATGCATGTATCATGGTCGTGAAGAAGTCACGAGAAATTGCCAAGATTCAGTTCCAGATTTTGGAAAATGCGGAACGATAATCAAAAATCGAAGATTGCCATTTGATTGTTCATGGTATTGGCAGTCTAATGGCGTTTACGGCATGTCTGTATGTCTATTCTGTGATTTTATATGATTTTTTGAACATATGCCGTTTTTGGTCGAAAACTCAGAAATCATGACGTCACTAAAACCTCGATATCTCAAAAATTTTCCGACCGATTTTTTTGAAACTTTGTCACAATAACCTTCAATCAATTCCCTACAGGTACCCAAAATTTGGCGCGCCTGCGGCGCGCCGTTTTTATGCTATGGCCCGGCGAAAAAAGTGGGGGCGTTTAACGCCCCCCCCCCCCAGCAACTCGCGGGTTAACGCAACACCTCGCGAAAATGCCTACATCGGGTACCTAGCTTTCACAAGACGTTTAAATCGTAACAGCTTATCCACCTACCGACAGCATCATAACCGTACTTCATTCCAATTGCAATTGCATTCCAATTCCAATTGCTTCATTCTCATTCCTTCATTCCCCTTTCCATTCCCACCCCCAATACCTGACGCTCCCCAATATTCTCTCACTGGTTCATCCACCAATAACTTCCAGTCCAGTAGTTACCTCTCATATTCCCTCAGTAAGTCCGTACCTTCAAAACATCACATGACTAGCATCAGCGGCCCGATACACACCCGCCTCTATTTGACGCGTGCCAGGCCGCGTCACTAACAGAATTCCACAGCAGAGGTCTGGTTTTTGTCAATCTGATCAGGGCCACCCGCCTGCCTGACCCAGAGCTGATGAGGCAGAAATGGAACACTGCCTGACTCAACTACAGTGGGTTTACACTCGCTAAATGGGTATTCGGGAAAGCTTAATAGGCTGTCAATTTAATTTGAATGAAGGGTGTAGGCATCAGTAGCGCTATATTTTCACGGCTTTCGAGCAATTATTAGAGCCTACAAATCACAATATCGAATCTGGCTTCATTTCACCCGCAGTTACCGAAGGTTGAAGTTCGCAACTATTCTCTACTGAATGCCAGTCCACGGGGCATTAAATTGAATGAAGACCAAAATGGCAGAAAATGTTATGAGGTCACCAATTTCACGAAGTTACTGAACTCCACTGAGTGAAATGCAACCAAGTTGCATCAGTACAACGCCCAGTGTAAAAAAAAAAACGTCAAGAAACCTAGCCGTTCTTCGAGGGGAATATAAAAAGTCAAATGTTAAAGAACGCTTAATTTGATAAAAATTATAAAATGAGCCTCGATAAAACAAAACTTGAAGGATAATGCCTCATGACACACCCAGTAAGGGCAAAATGCATCCAACCAGGGCCCACCACCTCACCCGTTCCCATCTCCATTCCCTCCTTACCTTCATAGCAGTCCCGCACTGTGTTGAAGTAGATATAGTAATTATTCTTATTGAAGAACAGCAGACTGAGCCACGAGTCGAAGGCATAGATGGGCACGATGAACAGGATCCGCACTATCCACCGCTGCTCCGCCGGGTTGGTGTAGAACCGCAGGTGCTGGTAGATCTGGTGGACTGTGATGAGGAGGGCCGCCCACACGAACGCGCCGGCGATGGCCTGCGCTGAGACAGTCTCCAGGAAGATGTAGCCCTCCTCACCGGGCAGCGGCACGAGAGGTGTGACGGTGCCTGGGCGGAGAGAGAGGGGACACTGTGAGACACAGCACTGCAGTTTGTTCGGCACTATAATTCTGTGCAAAATAAAAACTTGCCAGACAACAAAACCAGATCAATGAATTTTACAAAAGTGACATGATTTTGCTACAATGCTACATGATTGCTACACAGAGCTGATTGGTGAAAGACTTACCATCAGGCAACTCTGAGGTATTGGCAGCAGCCGCAGTCACTGCCGTAACAGCGGGGGCAGCTGTTGTTGTGGTGTTGTTCATTATCTGCAACATAAACAATTCCATTTGTCAGCAACAATGCTGATGAACGACATCCTTCCTAGATCAAGACACCACAATGAGCATGAGCTGGGCTTGAACATACCATGCTGCATCATCAAAAATTTGATTTACAAAGGTGGGTAGGTAGGTGACGTGGTAATGACTGACAGATAGCCGAAACCACATGGAAATCAAAATTGTGAAATGCCCTCAAGCAGACGGGCAGGCTGGCATGAAATTTGCATGAAATCACACGGTTTCTAGGTGATGTGGTATAAAAATGAGATAACATGAAAATAAACTGTTATTGGCATTACACTTAAACAATGATTGGGACTTGGGAGTGGATTGTCCACAAATGCAATTAAACCGCTGAATAGAACAGCTGGAGCATAGAACACATGAAAAACAAACTCCTTACCTCCTTCCAAACCTATACATTTTATTCAAAGCCACACACGATAGTTCACCGACCGCACAGACACAAACGCACCCCTGACCCCACTCCAACACATCCAACGCAACACAACGCAACACAACTATTTCGCACCAGATGGAGACGTAAACTGCGCGCAACAATAACAATTGTTGTTGGCGCACCATCACTATATAATTTTGGGATAAGCGATTTTTCGCCTTTTCTTCAAATCAACATGGGTAAGGATCATTAAGAGAAATATTAAATGATATTCTGTTCAAGTTGATATAAGAAAATAAGCAATCTAGGTGGGATAAGGAAAATAAAATAACAAATGTTCCATCACTATGTTCGTTTGTATTCATGGAATTGTCAAAAAAAATGATAAATCAAACTAAAATTTAGACACGAAAAAAAAACGAAATTTGACCCATTACTTCTTTGAAGACAGTTGCTGTCCCTTCCCTCACAACAGTATACCTACCTATACCTACCTACAGTTGCTGTCCCTACAGTATACCTACAGGCGTTTTTAACCCTGCCATCTATTGAGCAAGAAGTAAAACACCTTTGTCGTGCGGCGCAGCATCTCTTCAGGCGTTCACTACTTGTGACATCTAGCGAGCAGTGAGTAAACCCAAAGGGTGAAAGAATTAAATACACATCAATCACCAAAATACGAAGCACCGATCCCATTTTTGGTAGCTGCTTGAAGCTTACAAAAGCCAAGATAATGAATATAACGGCTGCAGCGTAACCGCATAGTGGATATGGCTATGTGGTGCTCTAAAGTACAAATTTTGCCACACCATGCCCTCGGCCTCACCAGACACCAATGACCAATGTTTGGGTTGAACTAACCACAGCTTTCGTACCGGCTGAAAATGAGAAATTTTTAATGGTTTCTAGCGATTACACCTAACAGGCTCAAATGGGAACAAGGTAGCTTTTAAGCGAGGCTGCTTCTTTGCGGTATTAAGTTGTCTATAGGTACGTTGTTACACTGATTTTTTAACTTGTCGCTTGCTGACAGTTCCTTCATTTGACCGTCAAATACCTACTTCTTCCGACTTGTGGGGTGAAATAAAGCGTGTATTTCCGACTCAACTCAAAGTAAAACTCAAAATCAACTTCATCGGTGACCCTGTCAAATCCAACAGAAGTTTATTTTAATTTACCACACAATAGGGAGTAAATAAAGCACAGCGCATACACAAACATAAAGCCCTTAGAGTGCAAGTTGCAACATATTTAAACCTTTTTCTTCGCCAGCGAATTCTCATTTCTCTTACGATTAAACAAATCTGTAATAATGTCGCACATTTTCACATAGTAAATGCTACAATTGCACAATAACAAACGTGACAAATATAGGGAAGCAGTGGCTGCAAATGTTACGGTTAGGGCACACAAGGTCGCACGTAGCCATAACTAAACTATTTCCAACGATAAGTCGCATACAGCAAACATACCGAGAAAAAAAAACAGTACAAGAAACTTACGGCAAACTCAAGTTGTCTTCGAATCTAGACTGTCCAGTATAGAGAACCGCTACTGATGACGTTATATCGACTAACTAGCAAGACCAGTAACGAAACTAAAACACCGGAAGAAAGAAACCTGTACATTAGTCGCACACATCATACCAAAGTTTTAGTAAATAGAACGATCTCCCATCTCCAAGCAAAATCAATACGCATTTTACAGTACTGCCTAATTTTATACATGAAAATAACCTCAATAAAGCAAATTATCTACACTTTCAATAGACATCTCCACATAATCGATCATAAACCATAGCTTCAGCTATGCAGTAGGACAATTTTCCCAATACGTTCACCGTAAATGTGCGTTTGCACTGTTCTAATTTATCGCTGACTTTGCTTACACAGCCGATATCCCTCAGAATCACCCAAGTCGACATTTCCAGACATCCAACACAACAGTCGACACATTTAGACATCTACCACACATTTCGACATTCCTGACATCCAACACACGTTTTCCGGCATCCAAAAACACCACAGGTATGCTACCCTTCTTACAAGAATCTTACAGACACTGCTTCTTAATAGTTCAATCAGCAATAGGTTCCTAGAGGTTATGCCACGTCCTATTTTTCACGCTCAAACACACTTCGTCGTTTAGCATCACCAGTCACTTTTTGAAGTCATAATGTCACATGTCAGACAATGACGTCATCTCTTACGTCACTTCATGCCGAACAATACCAACATTTCACTTGCTGGAAGCCCGACCTAATAAGAGACTAGCACACCTTAGGGCTTACACGAGAGGGCGTTTTTTACGTACGGGATAAGGCTTGAAAGACTGGTCCTTTCTAAGAGATATGGCTCCGCTACAAAGGGGTTCCACCGAAGGTAATATCATGAATAGGCTGTGACAAGGCTACATTGATCCATGAGTTGTAACGGGGTAAACATGCATTAATGCATGTGGGATAACCAGTCAGTAGTGACACCATAGAAATAACCCACTCAAAGCTGAGCATACTTAAATTAACCTGTACCATGATACGCACGACTAAGGTATTTACAGTTAAATGCCGAAAAACTTAGTTTTTCGTCAACAAAGCAAAAAACGTAAAAGCGCGAACAAAAAAAGTTAATTCCACGATGATAGCACACACAACAATGCAAAAAGCAATAATAACTTTAATTGATTTTGGCATAGCGCTTTGGCTAACCCTCACAATCATTATATTTCTTACTTCCTTAGTGATTTATACTACATGCAAATAAACATTCAATAAAACTTAACGATACACGAAACCGAAAAAAAACTAAGGTAAGTTCCTTCGTAAAGCGACTTTGCTATATAGCCAAAACACATAAGAATACCAACTGCTCATGTTTCTGAAATAAATTAATGCCACAAATTTGGCCGCGTTCTGATCGCGTTACCATGGCAACCCAGAACCCAGAATCCGGGCGATCACTACCCATAACAGCAATGGCAGTTGCCTTCTAAATACATCCTCAAGAAACACGATAATAAGTCAGCCACGATACCCGGCCTACTCTTTGGTGTTAATATTGCCGGTTAAGACATCCCCCACCTCCCATATCCTACAGTGACACCACTTTTACAAACATTATTTACAAACATGATCCTGCATTGCACAAAACATGGCCGAACGCTGTCTTCTTGTGGCAGGTCAAAGCATCCTAATCAGACCCGTTTCAGCCCATGTCTGAAGTTTCAGTCTCTGACCTGGCCGGGCTATCGGAGCTCATACCAGAGGCCATACTGGGGCTCATACTAGGACTCATACTAGGACTCATACCTGGGCTCATACTGGGACTAGCACCATAACCCATACCAGGTCCCATTCCCGGACCCATACCTCGTCCCATACCAGGCCCCATACCCGGCCCCATACCAGGTCCCATACCTGGCGTCCCTCTTGGGCCCATACCGGGCCCGGGGGACCCCTGCCAGTAGGGCCCACTCCCTGGCGTCCCTCGCGCACCTCCCTGATACATCAGCGCCCTCTGTGGCTGAGCCGACGGCATCCCTGGCGGAGGGGGCGGCGGCGGCGGGCTTCCATGACGCATATCCACCCATACGCGAGCTAGGAGGATGTAGAAACCGCCTACGATCTTCAGACAGAACTGCAGCAGGGCGGTGGCCAGAGGCGTGCAGCGTTGGACGAACACCCCTGCGGTGTCGACGGCCCGCAGCAGCCAGAGATGGACGTCCTTGAAGCAGTTGACCAGCAGGAGAAGCAGCACGGTGATGAAGCGGAAGACCTCGCGCACCATGGCCACGCTGAATATCTGCGGGGAGAGATGAGAGGGGGGGGGGTTAGCATTCGGAGAGGGCGGGGCAGGACGGGTGGACAAACAAAACCGAGGGAAGAGCATACGAACGAGCAAACGAAGAAAAAAACGATAGATAAACGAGCAAACACACAAACAAGCGTGAAGCGAACGAACGAACGAACGAACGAACGAACGAACGAATGAACGAACGAACGAACGAATAAATGCTCGCGAAAGCGTACAAATGCTGAGACACCTGAGGGAATCAGAAAAGAGAGGTCAGCAGCAGCGTTCGGAAATAAAAGATAAACGCGATGGAGTCTAGAATATTACATCACAATAAGCCGACGAACATGCTACATGGCGACACCCAGCAGTGATGATTTGTTCACCCACCCCCTCGAACCACCGTCTACACAACAGCTATCAGTAAAGCGGTTAGCTGACTAAGCCATGTAAAAACCGGCCACTATCTTGAACCACAATTGTCGCACAGCTGTGCACAATCAGGACATTACCGTCCGGTACCACAGCATGTCCAACGCTAGTGGACGAGCGAATTACACCAACAAGTATGCTCGGAACTACAACCAACGACGATCATCGATAGGTGCTATTTTTGTCAATATTTTCATTACGGTCATGATATGGTATAGGCTGAGATGAAAGTGTATTTCTGACAGTAACGATGCAACATGACCCCAAACGACAATTGCCATTTGCGTGATGCGTCATAGTTGCAAAACTTTATTCGCCACACGCACAACCAATCGTCGCTTCGTCAAAACTACAATAATTGAGCCAATCCACGTCGAATTCGATTGGAGTACCTTGTATCTCCCCCTTCCGCTTCTCTCACCCACCCTCTCTCTCTCTCTCTCCTCATACTCTACCCACCTGTCGACAGAAGGCAGCCGCCTCTCCCCAGGGTAAAGCCGTCACTCTGGCGGTCATCCACCGCACTAGATCATCGCGAGACCACTCTGTGAGAGGCCGCCCGCCACCGGGTGCCGCCGGGTCCGCGGTGGGTCCGTCGCTGGAGCACACTTCCCTGAGAGGAGGGGTGGTTTCGGTGGGTTGTGAGGGGTTCTGTTACACGTGGCTAGATGGGTCAGGCTATCCTGATTCCAGAATCATGGTGTTAAAATCACAGGTCATTGGGTCAGATCGTGCTATCATTGGAAAGGGCTGGTTGCAATGCAACGAATGCACATTTCATGAACTTAGGAAAGTTAAGTGAAATAGTTGAATTAGCACATTCCATGAGCTTAGGACGGTTAAATGACATGGTTCAAATAAAAGTATAGAGACATAATGACAACAGTTCCTGGCCCAAGCACTGTACTGCATCTGTGCCATACACACGCCAAAATCGTCCACCTGAGGCCCCCATATCGCACCTGAGGCATCTGATGCGCATCTCCAGCCCGTCTGAGCTCCGGTATTTGACCGACCGGACCAGGAACCAGTAGTGACCGAACGGGGTGCCCTCGGCCAGCTCCACGAACAGGCTGACAGTGTCGGCGTGCTCTGTGGGTGACAACAGAGGTGTCGTCAGGGACGTATTACACCACAGGGAAATCAAGCAACTAAAAGGACAATGGATCACATAGACATCACATTGTATTGGCACTTGATTAGTATTGGGAAGATACAAGCCTTTTGAAGTGGCTATCAACATGGCAGGGTAAAAGAAGGTTGGGTGAATTGAATATAATAACAGAAAAGTCCTTACTTTTTATTCCAATCCACACATCTTCGTCCATTTCTTTCTTGCAGTGTTTGATCACTTCCTTGAATGTTTTGATAGCATTTTTCTCAACATCATCAATGACCAGCACGTCCCTGAAAAAAATAGAGTTCAGAACAAAATAAGCTCAGATTGAGGCATACATCATGAAGAAAAAGGTATACATCACATTTTAGCGAAGCATAGCTAGGAAATATACGAGAAAAAAACTATGAGGGATACACAGGGACCCCTGGACAAAGCTTCTCATTTTAAATGTTGTGGTATATTACACAAGAATTCCCATGAGACTGGAGAAATGAAGTAATAAGGTATGCCTTTTACAAACTATTAACTAAGCTCTGGCAAAAGCAAAAAAAGGACTACTGACCTGTAGCTTTTCAAAAAGTCCAGGTGGCGTCGCTCTCTGTATTCAGCTGAAAACACAGTCCATTGAAGCTTCTCCTTGATAAACAGCAAAGGCAGACTTAAATTTGAGGACGATCCCTCAAAGCTGTGCATGTTTTGCCTCTGTCTGCGGAGTGATGCGGGTGAACCCTCGGAGACCATGCTGGCATTTGAATTCTTACGAGCCCTTGGGAAAGGGGGAGCATCTTCCTGAATGGGAGAGCTTCTTCCTGAGCTTCTCCTGTAGGCTGCCTTGAGAGGTGCTTGGGCCATTCTTCGCCTTGTGCCTGACAAATCTTCAAAGTGCGTTGCTTCTTGCTAGTCAATCATCTTTAACAAAGATCAAAGGAATCTGTTAATGTTGCATTGCATCCTGATCCATCTTTAATCCTAAAACATATCCCCCTATCCTTGACACTTATTGAGACCATTCACTATTGAACTGCTATTTCAATTTGCAACAGCCTGAACAGTGAACAACACGCATGAATATGTAGGTAACATGGCTTAAACAATTAGATATGCGATTGAGAGCTGTTCGATAGTCGTAAAGCAGGCGTCGCACTTCTTTATGCAACCAAGGATGCGCTATACCCATGTATAACCAAGCCAAACCAAACCAAAACCAACCTAACCTAACCTGACCTGACCTACAACCTACAACCTAAAAACTACAAACTTTAACCAACAACCCAGACTAGAAAGCATTTATACACTACGCCGAACGCCCGTGAGACCCTCTTGCGCCGAAATTCGGCGAAAGCGATTTTGCGCTGTTATTTCTGCATGATTTGAGCCGAAAATTGGTAGATTTGTGCCAAAATTAAGCCACTTTTATACAAAGCACAAGTGCATATCTACCGATCAAGGCTTTAGCAACCAGGCAAAGCGTTCCGGGGCCTTGGACGCTCTCCCATGTTTGAGCGTCCTAACAAGTTTTTTTATTTCCACGGACACCTAACGCCTCAATACGCTTAGCGCACTGCAGCGTCGTGCCGTGAAACACGGCCGGAGCCCGAAATTCCGGGGCCACAAAAATCGGCGCAGCGATGCGTTCGAGGCTGGCGAAAGCCCGCGAGGGCCAGGCAGCGGAGCGGCACGAGCTCCGGCACATCAGCTTCTTTTCGGCACACGGCGCCCACGCGCCGTGGGCACCACTTGTCTGGGCAGTCCCAGTCGGGTTCAAACGATTTTGTGCTCTTTAACAAATTTATACTCCGGCACCTGAAATCTCTTAAATTTCCGGCCTGTGTGATGAAAAACTGATATTACTACGCCTAAAACATGCAGTAATAGCATTGAGAAAATACATTTTATCAATTGTCACATTTAGTAGGCCAAATATATGAATTTCCTGTTGTGTTCTAAAAACCGACCAGTTCTCCGGACAGATTTCATTCCCCGGGGGCCGGGACCAGGACCAAAATTCCCAATTCCAGCAATGCTGGGCACTGCTCGCACGCCGCGGAGTGGAGACAGCCGATTTGGTGCACATACTGGAATGAGCGGCCCCAGTGCCCGCCCCATCTGGCGCACCAAAACGGCGTCCTCTCGGTCCTCTCCGGGGATAGGGAGCGGTGGCGTGCTCCCGAGGAGTGGCTTGCTCCTCGGGAGCAAGCCACTGAGAAAGGGAGCCTGCTTTACGACTACCGGTTAGGTCAGGCAGTAGCGGCGGAACACCTTCAATTGAGGGGGGCTCTGCCGACTTTTGGTCCCATTCTTTCCATGCAGCGCCCATAGGGCTTATGTTAAAATGCCAAAATCAAAGGGGGCACGGTGCCCCAGTGCCCTCCACGTTCCGCCGCCTATGAGGTCAGGTTTGGTTAAGTTTGGTTTGGTTCGATTAGAAAACATCTCTGGATATACTAGCATCTCACTCTCTCCTTGGTCACAAAAAAGAAGTAAATCTACAAAAAGGGAAGCAATTAGCGAGGTGGAATCAGGAATGGTGGTTGTGGTGGGACCAACGCCCAACGGTGGAAGGTATTTATCGCCTTGGGTGAAACCAAGGCTATATAAACCAGGTAGAACGCTCCCGACGAAAAAGTGGTGACAAGCGATAATTAGTAGCCGCGACCCTCTTTTGTTCAAAACTATATCCGCAAGCAGCATTTACAGGCTAGCGGAAATCGACCAATCAGCGTTCGGCAATACTCAACGCTGATTGGCCCGATGCTCGTGACGAAATTGCGGGGGACTGCAGCTATTTCCCTATGGCGTTTAATAGACTTACGGCTTTTGAAGGGGATTTATACCAGTTTATGTTGGGTTTGAGGCCATTTTTGAGCTTGGATATTCTTTCTGTGACTTTTGACTGTGTAATAACGACATTTAATCATAACATTTCTATATACTACCGGTGTCACATCGACCAAAAAGACCGTAAGTACATGGGATAGACGGACCACTGCTGATGATGGGGCCACACATGCCGGCGTGTGGTCATCGAAGGCCCATGAGGGCTCGACATAAGCCCTTCATGGGTCGGTATAGGCCCGGTGGGTCCAGTGCAAGCCTATCAGGGGCCGGTGCTGACCCAACAGGGCCCAGTGACATATAATGTAAGGCCGTCTAGGGACGTTGAGGGCTCATGGGGACCATATAGGACCGATAGGGACCACATAAGCCAATCAGGGGCCATTTAGGCCAATAAAGGCACTTCAAGGGACTTGAAAAGGTCATTCAAGAGCTGTGGTGGGCCCATGAGAGGACGGCACTGGTCCAGCAGGTGCAGTCAGGGGATGTTGTACGGGTTTCTCAGTGGCCCATTTGGGCATATCAGTGACCAATTTAGACCCAGCAGTGGGCTTTGTAGACCTATCAGGGGCTGGTGATGGTTCATCAGGGGCCAGCGTTAGTCCATCGGGGCACGGCATATGCCCATCAGAGGTAATTGCGAGCCCACGCTGAACAATGATGGCCCTTCAACGGCCCCATGGATCTACATTGACCCATGGGCCATGATGTGTCATGTATGCCCCTATGACAGGCCTACTCAGGCCCCTGATGGACGTTCCCGGCCTCTGATGACCCTATACTGAATGCTGATGGGGCTCTAAGAGTCTCCAATAACCCTTCGTCAACCCATTATTACCATACGCTGGCACTAGGGACCCCACATCAGCCGCAGGGCAGTCCGTACCATGACAGCATGTCTTTTCGGCCGATATTTCATCGGTAATATTTATCAAAATCATGATTTTATGGTGCCATTATATAGGTAACAGTCATAAGAAATATATTTCAACTCGAAAACAGCTCGAAACAGCATATAATTTTAAAGAAACCCCTCCGAAATCCAAAAGCCTATTCGGGTCCATAGAGAATAACTGCGGTCCCCCGCAATTTCGTCACGAGCGTCGGACCAATCAGCGTCGAGTACCGCCGAGCGCTGATTGGTGAATTTTCCGCTAGCGTGTAAGTACTGCTCACGGAACAAGAGTTCGTCGACAATCCTCCACAAACGTCTGTCACCATTTTTCATAATGCTAAACAGCCGGAGCGTACCCCCCTGGGTGAAACCGTGCAATGCCAATTAGGTACCGCCCAGTGAGCCTCACACTTTACAGCTATACCAATACCATGCAAGCATGGGTGTCGATTTGTATACCTTTGGGGGTGCTGCAGCACCCCCAATGCTCAAATGAGCACCCCCAATGGTTTTCCGGGCACCCCCAATGGTTTTGTCCCTCAATAACTCCCACTAACTCTGCTTGAGGAAAATAATTGTTCTGCAGTAGTTCACTACTAAAAATAAAACAATTACGCAATTTACAAGGCATGAAATAAAGATGTAAAGAAAAGAAAAGTTAGATTTAAGAAGAAGGGCGAAAAAAGACGTTAAGTTGCAAAGATGGTGTGGGTCCGTCGTACACGGGTGTCGGACCCTTAGAGCTGCTGGCGCGTACCCTTTACAAGCCGGCAGGGGGCTCCAGAGACCGGCGACGGGCCCTCAGAGGCCGGCAAAGGGTCATCAGAGGCCGGTGGTACAGCCCACCGCTAAAGTAATGTAGGGTTTTACCAATCTCAACGATTGGCTTTGACTGGCGATTGTTTAATGCGGAGTGATCGAAAAGAAGATGTCAATAGCTAAAATTGCAGCTGCAAGGGTGACGATACATATAAGCTACATTCAAAGTTTCATTGTAGTCTGGCTAATCGTTCCTAAGCTTCAGAAGCAGAACATACCCATGACTGAAACCCCACATTACTTCTGCTGTGGACTGTATCTTCAGAAACCCTGTGGGGTCATCTTTAGAGACCGGAACGGGCTCAGGCGCTGATGGGGCCCTCAGAGTCGCCGGTGTGGGGCCTTCAAATGTCACCGGTGGCAGGGTGGCCGTCACATGCGCACTTGTGGGGCCTTCAGAAGCTACGATGTTGGGCTCTCAGAGCCGCCGATATAGGGCCTTTAGAGGCACTAGTGTGGGGCCCTCAGATATGGCAATGTGGGGCCCTCGGACTGGAGGCGCCGGTGTGGGGGCTATCAGAGACACTGGTTTAGGGCCATCACAGGCGCGCGTTGGGCCCTCAGAACTGCTGTTACGGAACGGATCCTTCATAGGCCGACAAGAAGATATCAAGAGGTCACCGGTGCCTTCAGGAGCCTTGTGGGGTTCTCAGAGACTGGCATGGTGCGCTCAGACGCCGCTGGGACCCTCCGTGTCACCTGTGTTGGGCCGTCAGGGTCGCTGGTAACTGTCAAGGGCCCTCAGAACCGCCCATGTAGGGGTTTTAAAGGCATTGGTATAGGGCCTCAGAGTTAGGGGTGTGGGGCCCTCAGAGACGCCGGTGTGGCGCTCAGGGGCGCCGGTGAGGGCCCTCACAGTCGCCGTTATAGGGGCCCTCAGAGAAATGGGTGTGGGGACATTACAGGCGGGTGTGCAGCTCCTAGAGCTGGCCCCCTAGAGGCCGGTTAAGACCCCCAGAGGCCGGCAAGTGGCCCTCAGAGGCTGGTTTGGGGCCCTTATGGAGATCTTAACCCTCGCCCATGTAGGGGGGGGTTGGTGCAACCCCCCCCCCTGAGGTTTTTCAGAAATAGTGCAAAAACGGCGGCGCGCAGCGCCGCCAAATTTTGGGTACCTTATGGGGCAAACCTTGCGCATCTTTTGATAAAAAAAAATTGACCGGGTCATGTCAGGTCACGGAGTTATGACGTCACAAAGGGAACAGCCTCCGGCCGGATTTTCACAAACTGAGTGCCAACGCCCGAGGTTTCCTGCCGGTGGTACGGACATCGGTTGATGGATCGTGATGAAACTTCCCATGCATGTTGGGGCAAGTATTGGCTATCATATGGTATAAGAAACTTGACCGGGTCAGGTCAGGTCACGGAGCTATGACGTCACAAGAGGAACAGCGTCCGGTACTATTTTTGAAAAGCGCCCGAACCACTATTTTGCTAATTCTTGTCACCTCAATGGGAATATGCAGCAATATTAGCTTCTATAGGGAGGAAATGGACCTTCCAAATCCAAAAATACAATCAGATTTCAAAAATTTAAATTTTGATTTTTCGAATTTCTGCCGCCGACTGTGACCTTGCCGACTTCCGGCGCTCCCAACGCGCCATTTTTAGAGCTAGGGAAACGAAATACATACCAAACGATAGAGAATTGATCAAGGAACACGATAGTGAAGGTTTCAAGTCGATATCTCCCACCGTTTTGCCGCAATCGCCGCGGAAAGTTGAAAAAAGTCTATTTTTCCGAAAATTTGACCTTTGACCGGTCAAAAGTAGGTCAAATGTTGACCTAGGACCAAAAAATATACCACCAATCGCGAGATCTCGGCGAGAGCAATCCGTTGGTCTTTTCCGCTAAGCTCTACGACGCTCCGTTTTCAAACGCCAAGGGGGGGGTCGCACCAACCCCCCCCCCCTGCATGGGCGAAGGTGGCAGATCGCCGTTTACGGGCGAGGGTTAATGTTAGTACTTGTGGGCCCATGAGGTGTTCTTACGAGCCCTGTGGGGCCCTTCTGAGTCCAAATATAGCCAACGTGGACCCTCAGTGGCCAATTGGTGCCGCAGTGCCCCTCAGGCCCGAATAATCCGATGGGCCCCTGAACCTGATGGGGCGGGGGGGGGGGCTCACGGGCCCACCTGGCTACGCCACTGAGGAAAATCGTAAACCCATAAATATCGAAATGCAATCACCTGTTATTTTTTTCAGCGATTATTGTGATCGTCTGATAAACGCCAGAGCCTCGTAGCTATACCGTTGCCTCCCGCGCAATGTCCGCCCCTGCCGACCGCAGGGGCTGCTGCACCGGTGCTAATCGCGGTCATCGGTTTCTGTCACCTTATTACAGAGGTGCCGGGGCTGCTGCCGAGCTGCCGGCAAATGTACGCGTTTTTTTCGGAAAGATGTTTATGTAATGAGGTAGCCAAGTACTAGGACGAGCAGAATGATTTTGAAGAACGTTCAACCTTTGGGAAATATTAGTGGAAATCCCGGGATTATCAGTACTTTATGGGGATACACAACCATGCCTTGTAGATACGGTTGTGCCCCATGGCAAAGCTACAATCTTTCACCCGGTGCAGGGGTTGAGCACCCCCAACCATTTTGAAAAATCGACACCCCTGCATGCAAGGTGCTGGAATCTCTGATTCGGGTCATATTGCTGAAATTCCTAACTAAAAACGAACTTACGCGGCACGCCCATCCACCAGCACAGCTTTCTCTATTTATAGTCATCGTGGCTTTCTCGACCTCAACCTTTAGAATTAAAAGAGCAAGGCGAACTGGAACGGCTTCCCGCCCTAACTCTTCAACAACAACAGCGCGAATGGCTTTATGCGGCGCGCCATAGATAGCCTTGCGTGCGCCAATTATTTACACGATCAGAGATGAAGGTGCACTAAATTGCTGCACAAAACGTAAAGCAACGTGTTGCTTTTTACTCGGGACGTAGTATGCATTGCCAGCCTTGGCATTGCCGTGCCGTAGGCATTGTTTTAGGAAAAATTAGTCATTTGAAGCAATGGTAAATCTGAAATCAAATATATATTTAAGGCTAAGTGGCTGTGTATCCAGCTTCAGGAGAAGGCTAAAAATATTTGATTTACCATTGGCTGCTCTTTGATTTACCTTTAGTTGCCTAGTGCAACTGTTTCCAAGTTCCCGATGGGGAAAAACAGTAGGTTAGGTTAATTCAGGTAAAGTTTGGTCATTTTTTTATGGCAATTTTTGCAATCTATTTTTTGCTTAAATTTTATAGAGTTCTGGAAGTTTTTTAACGTTACTATTCTGCCGCAGTAAGTATGTTCACATGGCGCATAAACATTCAAATGTCTTTTGCTGTGTTGGTCCGTGATCGGTCAAGTTATATCCTATTTACACATATAGGATTAGTGCATATTAGCTGTACCTATGTACCGGATAACTGTGAAGTGTAATTACAATCGTAATAATAATGCAAAGTTTGAATTAGTGGCCAATATCAATTTTGCTTAGGCTGCAATACTGACGCTTCTGCGACATAACAAACCCAGACCGCAAGTAGCACACACATACCTAGCGGAGGCAGGGCGGAGGAAATCAATGCTCAATAATTGAGCAGTATATCGGCCTAGAGGCCTTGAGTATATCTCATAAAAAACACGAGAACACTATACAGTAAAGTTTTTCCTTTTTTCACGTTACGGTTTTCATTAGCGTAACCCAAACCTGAGCGTAACAAGGGGTTGGGGAATGGGTATAGTGTAACGGGGGAGCAGGAGCCAGGAGGGGTGGTCAAGAACTGGCCAAAAATCGTAACTTAATTTCAATTGAGGGACAGCCCCACTGATGCTGTCCCTGCCCAAAATTGCAGTAAACCCCAGAGTTTTCATTGACACATTTGGCGCTCCAACCACCCCAACCACCACAGAGCTTTTCCCTGGCACATGCACCACGACAATCGACATCGGCGGTGCCTCTTCAATTCAGATTTCAGTGTACAGCAAAGAGTGCACTGTTTTGGGGGCTTTGGTGTGCACCATTACCCTAATATACAGCTTTGACCATAACCACACTATTGGTGCAGGCAAGGCCCAAAAAACAGGTGCAGGTGCTCATCGCCTTGGGTGCACCACGTGTCAACCAACAGTTGGCAAATTGGTCTGTCACTTTAGGTGTCTGCTGCTGAATAAGGGGAAGCTTTTGCAGGAATTGACAATTATTGACTGGCTGTCATTTGTTGCCAATTGCCATGCAGGTTAACCTGCAATAATTATTGCAATTTAAATGATAAATCTTGGATAAATCGATATCTGAAGCCTCTATGGCCTCAGATTTTACAAAAATGGCAGAAGTTTGCATACTGATCCTTGCTAGAGGTGGAAGCAAAGGTATTCCAAGGAAGAACATGGTGCATTTTGTGAGCAAATCTCTAATTGCTCACTGTATCTCTACTGCTCGAATGGTGACAAGTAGGTAAAGCATTCCAGTATGTATTTTTTTATTTTGTATATTTTTGTTACATTATTTACCATAAGGATTGTGCCATAATGATGGTTGCTTCTTTTGTTGATGTATACCTCTTAGATCTGAAACCACTGGTTATCTGGTAGGTAGTTCAAAGTTCAAACTATCTGGGCATCAGGTAGTTGCAAAATGCTGTTTTTCTGCTGTGAATAAGGTTGAATGTTTCTTATAGATAAATATCACCATTCGACAGAACATGTAGTTCTAACAGGTCTGCACTAGTGCACACAAAAAACTTGGTGCTTGTACTGATAGCATAATTGATAATAATAGTCCACACTCCTCTCCCTCTCACTCGACCATCGAATCAATCACTGTCAGCCAAACTCTCATTAAAATCTCCGATCTCCATCTAATCTCTCCACACAGAAGCCGACTCTGTATGGGTATCCACTGATGACTCCGCGATCGCAGCGGAGTCAGAGGCAGCCGGTGCCCGCGTCCACCACCGCAGCGCCGCCACCTCCACCGACACTGCCTCGTCACTGTCTGCTGTACTGGAGTTCCTGGGAGATAGGCCTGGTCAGTGGCTGCTGGGGAAGGAGGCAGTAACAGTGGCTGGGGGGTTGAATGGCAAGGGCTGCTTCATCCTCAATTTAGGTAAAAAGGATATATCTTGCTGACTACCTATTTCAAGCTTGGTAGGGCCAAGGGTAAGACATGGTTCAGTTAAGATTGGTGAGGACAAGAAATCGATTTGTAAGACTGGCATGCTTTTTATATAAAAAAGTGAGTTAGGCTTTCCCTATCCTTGGTTTGATTTCTGGTGTTTTTTGCTGGCTGAACATTGCATGCCATTGGGTTTCACAACCCTTCTATCTTATGTCTACAGCTCTTCACCAGTCCGTCAACTCATTCCACCTCCTCCCACAGAGGTGGGCACCGTGGCGCTTCTCCAATGCACCAGTCCTCTGACCCGACCTGAGGACGTCAACCGGGCTCTGGAGATGCTCGACGGAAGCTACGACTCCGTGTTCTCACTGGTTCGACACCGACCCGGCCTGATCTGGAGAGAGACGGAGGATGGTGAGGGGAGAGAGAGAGAGAGAGAGAGAGAGAGAGAGAGAGAGAGAGAGAGAGAGAGAGAGAGAGAGAGAGAGAGAGAGAGAGAGAGAGAGAGAGAGAGAGAGAGAGAGAGAGGGAGGGAGAGGGAGGGTGGAGGGGGAGAAAGAGAGAGAGAGAGAGAGAGGAGAGTGAGAGAGAGAGAGAGAGAGAGAGAGAGAGAGAGAGAGAGGGAGAGAGGGGTGGGGTGGGATTCCGCCGTTAGACACTGCCTTTACGCTTTGTGTGACGTCTCATCGGTTAGTCGTTACGCTGTGACGATCGAAGTCCGTTCGAAACATCGATTCGAGCGCGATTTCGAACGTCTAAATCGTGATTTTGCGTTATAATAGGATCGTTGGCATTGTAAAAAATAGCCATCTAGTTCTAGCTACTAAACATTTGCTCAGTGTGTGAGGGGCTATCGAATAGTTACCAGTAAAACCGTAGTCGACGTTCCCCTAAATCCAGATAAGTACCCCTTTGCGCTTGAAGCTGTTGTGTAGCTCTGTGTTGTGCCCAATAATAGTATAACGTTCCCTTTCCTAATGACATCTCACCGTTTTCTCCCTCAGGCGGCCTGGAGCCGGTGAATTTCGACCCCCTCAATCGGCCCCGCCGCCAGGACCTGCCCTCACACCTACAGGAGAGCGGCAACTTCTACGTGACCCGTGCTGCCCTCGTGCGGAGCGAGCGACAACTACAGGCTGGCAGGTCAGTGCCGTGCAGAGGGCGCTGCTGTAGCCGCATGTCTGGGGCTCTGTGATTTTATGCGGATTTGTCTTGGAGCTTTTGTTATTCGATCGAGGACATGTAACTCATACTTCGCGTTATTATTTAATCTGTTTTCATTAAGTATACAGGAGATTCCTGGATAGGTTTTCATCTCGTTATTTATTTATTTTTAAGCCGTTTTAGTACGGATGCTTGTGCCTGCCCACGGCATGTAACTGAGCAAATCCTTCGATTATTTGAAAATGATATCGATAATCCACCCCTCGTCTAAATAACTAAAGTCTCACAACTGATACAGCCTCTATATGATCCCGTCACGATCGCTGCCAGACGATATGTCCTCTTTCCCAAACCATCGCCGGACAACTCCGGTCATATTCGGAAACTAAACACCGAGGTCCTGTTGCACATGTGTGTCCGATGGCGTAATCTGACACAGACCCACCCCCGGTCTGTGTCGACTTTGGACTGTGTGGCGTGGTGTGCGGTGGCTTTTGGCTCTGTTGGATTAGGCCCTGTGGGTCTGATAGGACAATTGCAGCTTACAAGACTATGAAAAGACATGATGGGGATTGGGAATGGATAGAATGATATGTTGTATGTCAAAGCTCAAGTGCCGTGTGACGTATCTGGTTTGGCTATGTTTGGTTGGTCCTGTAGCAACTGGCAAGTTCATTCGGGCTTTGCTCCACGAGAGATCCTCCCGGCGGGAGCTTTTGCATTGTATTTACAAAGCTTTTTCCGCGTGTCGTAATCGGGTTCAGGGGTATCAGACGCAAAATTTGGCTGGTACTGTTGGTTTGGTAAACCAGTTTAGGTAGGAAAACAGACAAGCATGCTGGGGGTTGGAGAATGACATGCTAGCGTGTGTCATAGCGTTGGTGTGGCAGTGGAGGGCAGACGCGCTGATTGGGTGTGTTACCCAGTATGACGTGCCTTTGCGTTCCGGTGCGGTGTTGCCCTGATACCGGGCTGGGCGGTGGTGGGTCTTTGTCTGTGCCGGATATGTGTGGGCTGGCCGCTAATTGTTGTATAGAATTGGTAGGTCGTACCAGCTGAATACAGGGTGGACCAAAAAGGATGGAAACATTTTAAACTCGTATAAAACATGCAATTTGGCATGCAGGTGACTGAAAATGATACCAAACGAGAGTACATTTTGTGTAAATTCATAATGACATCATGTTCAGCTGCTTTCTCTCGTTTTCAGTCTCTCACAGCAAATGTTCAAGGAGACCACCTTTGCGAGACAGGCACAGATCGGCCCGCCTGGCGGCTGACGCGATAGCCCGGCGACACAAGTCCTCTGGTATGACTCGCACAGCCTTGGTGATCGCTCTCTTCATGTCACTAAAGCTTACAGAACCTTCTTTATAGACCTGACCGGTGACCCTTGAGATGACCCTACAGGAAAAAATCCATAGGGTCAGGTCGGTTGAGCAGACAGGCCAGTTCCACTTCGGTTCGAGGGTGGGAGCGACGTGACTGACCTACCAAGCGACGCTAAAGAAGTTCTTGAAGTGAGATTAAGCGACGTATGGCAGTATCTTGGACCTCATGTGGTTCCAGCAAGGCGGTGCGTCTCCTCACATAGCAAAACAATGCTCAAGTGGATCGAGAACCACACTGGCATGCGACTACGCCTGCTCGGGAATATACACCCCGATGCGACTCGGCTGCGGGACGGCGGGGCCGTGGCGGCGCTGGCCCGCGGCTTCCTCCGCCACCGAGAGCCTGCGGGCTACGGCCGGCCGTAGGCCGGCCCGCGGGGAAATAACAACAACAACAACAACAGAACCACACTGGTGACCGGCTGATATCCCGCGGTGCCAGTCGGAACTGGCCCGTCTGCTCACTTGACTTGACCCTTATGGATTTTTTCCTGTGGAGTCATCTCAAGGGCCAGGTCTACAAAGAAGGTACAGCAGGCCTCTGTGGCCTGAAGAGAGCGATCACCAAGGCTGTGCGAGTCATAACAGCGGACATGTGTTATCGGGCTATCGCGTCAGCCGCCAGGCGGTCCGATCTGTGCCTGTCTCGCGAAGATGGTCTCCTTGAACATTTGCTGTGAGAGACTGAAAACGAGAGAAAGCAGCTGAGCATGATGTCATTATGAATTTCCACAAAATATACTCGCGTTTGGTATCATTTTCAGTCACCTGCATGCAATATTGCATGTTTTCTGCGAGTTTAAAATGTTTCCATCCTTTTTCGTCCAC
Source organism: Amphibalanus amphitrite (assembly GCF_019059575.1). Taxonomy (NCBI): domain Eukaryota; kingdom Metazoa; phylum Arthropoda; class Thecostraca; order Balanomorpha; family Balanidae; genus Amphibalanus; species Amphibalanus amphitrite. The sequence continues at coordinate 100,303 of NW_024883210.1, forward strand.
CCTGTACTTGGGTCTTACCAAGTATTTCTATATCCTTGTACCTCGGTGTCATGTATTTCATGCGGCAATATAACCGGATAAAAAACGTTTTTTGCTGTTGTGTGACGTGTTTTCCTTACAGCATTGAACACGGCCAACATCTCTTGCAACAATGTCATGAGATAAATTAGCTAAAAACATGCAGTTTCTATCGTCTCTCGACTTGCATCCCGATGTGCGACTCCCTTCGTGACCTTTGCCTATTTAGCTCCCCCCCCCCCCCCTCCCATCATCAGCGCACCAACTGTTCCCTTCTCTCCATGTATGTCCCTGCCCCCCCCCCCCCCCTCCCCTTCCCCCACCCTCCGGTACCAGGCCGACGGACCCATGGAAACCCGGTCACGTTCTTGCTTTGTCGATATAAGGCCTGTGCCAGGGTCGGTCGGACGACCGTCGTCGCGGCCGACTGCCGCACCCAGCATAGAACGCTGCGGGCTCAAAGCTGGCCGCTGTAACTACCCAGCTCATAGCTGTGGAACGGCAGTCAGCCTGACTATAAATGGGGCTGTATTTTATGTTGGGAATGGTGCAGGCAGTGCTGCGGCTTTTCGCATGCAGACTGCAGATTGGCAGTCTGGAGCTTTGAGCTTTTTATCATGCTGAATGCAGCTTATAGCCCTTAGCGTTTTGGGGCACTTACTTATTTATCGTGAGTTTAGCATTGGGATAGACATTTTTGGGGTTTGCAATGTCCATAGTGCAGGCAGCACTGGTCACCATCGAAAGCGCAGCAAAATTTGCTGAAAGAATACAATTGGCCATGGGGTTTAAGTGATTTAACCATTTCATAGAATCGGCGATTCCTCTTTTGAGTGTTCTATCCACTTACCCTTTTTTCGAACGCTCATTTACCTAGCAATGTTTCGTGTTCCTTATTCCTGTCTTCTACATTGTATTCGTGTCAGCATGTTACCCTCCCCCCTTCAGTCCACAGACCCTGATTGTAAGTGCCCCATGAGACAGATGTGGATACTCACCCCCCCCCCTCCCTTCTGTCCACAGGCGGGGGTATGTGGAAGTACCCCCTGAGACAGCTATAGACATCGACACGCCCTCAGACCTGGAGGTGGCCCGCCTGCTGGCCCGACGGTCACTCACCGGGTCACAGAGGTCAACTACAGAGGTCAATGGGTCAGATGGGTCAGGGGAGAGGTCAACTGTAGAGGTCAGGTCGATAGGAGCAGAGGAGGGAACTATGGAGGTCAAGGGGTCAATCAAGAGGTCAGCCGACGGGGCGGAGGAGTCAGTCAAGAGGTCAGCTACAGAGGTCAGCGAGTTACAATGAGTGATCATCTACAAAGGTCAACGGGTCACAGCGATCTACCGAGATCCATGATCCAGCCGATGGGTCACAGATGACGAAACTGACTCGGGACTCGGGTGACTTTCCAGTCGCTTAGTTATGACGTGGGGAATCTCTAGTGCCAAATGTTTTGACTCAGGCTACCAAACTGCATGACTGTCTCAGCCGTTGAGCTTACCTTAGTCATGGTGTTAGTGACGTTTTGTATCCGGTGACATTCCCTGGGTTCATCAGCCGTACCTTTTGAGCGTGTTTGTACATTATCAGCGTTTTAATTGATTTTGTATCATTGACTTGAATGGGCCAGTGGTCCTTGGTGGGAGGTAGCAACCAAATTAATTATTTAAAATGCGATGACCTGTTCATTAAAAGGTGCTGAATCACGCTACTGCTCAGACAGCTGACGTCACAAGTTCCACAATGACGTCATCAGTGGCTTCATAAGACGCCTCATAACGGCCGGTGGATTAGTGGTGACGTCATATGAGGCATTGCTCGGTAAGCCTCTATGGGGTTTTCGTCAGACTGTAGCACTAGCGACTGAGTCGGCATGATTGAAATGTCACGAGCTGAGCGGGTGGGTCCAATCTGTGTGCGAAAGTGTGAACGGTATCTTGAAGCATTGCCACGTGTGGTTTCTGATAAGGTTTATGAGCAGCAGTAAAACTGAGATGGAGTCGTTTATCGTCTAGTCAGAAGTGACCAAGAATTTGTGTAATTATTTTGTGTGTATGTGTGCCTAACTCTAAAATACGTTTGGTTGGTTTTGTGATCGATTGAACCCAGTGCCAAAGGTAATGTAATGACGTAGTGTTTATTGTATTTGCAGTGTTAATAATGTTCGATGTTTTGTGACAAAAGCTGCGAAAGCCTGTACATGTTTCAATGGTTTGTTTTTCAATTGATGTTGATCTTCCAATGCTCATGAATCGCTTTGGCGGTATGGCTATGATTTTTATGTTGACACTCGTGTTTGCTACTTGTTCCAAATGGTTTTCGCTGTCTCCCAAAATTACTAACTGCATCTCTTATCTGCTCATTTCGCCCATGCCCCGCCTATGTCGTTCGTCGCTTATCATCCCCAGTGGCACATGACCCGTTTTCCCCCTAACGTGTCTCATATCCGGGAAGCTTCGTCAGCGCGGTTTGTGCAATGTTCCCTTATCAACGCTCCATGTGTAGTGGGTATAGCCCTGATAAGGTGTTCCGCTCGAGCGGGGAAAGCAGGGGAAATACTCTGTTGAATGTTTGATAGGAGGATTGCATGATAATGCGAGTGTTGAGTTCATTGAGTTCGCTACTTTATAGCGAGTTTCTCGTGAGTTTCAATTATGATTTATGAAAATAAATTGCCTCCCTTTGGTACGTTTCTGTTTGATTTCACGGCGGTGGTGAGGTCGCCAGAGGCCAGCTGTTGGAGTCACAGGTCACCAGAGGTCACGGGTCAAGCTAGAGGAAGCTTCGGGAGTCAACGGACGATTACAAGACACGCTTGCGCAGGCGAGGGATTGGGCAATGGACGAGCATGTTTAACCAATGTACCCCCCCCCCCCCCCCACCCCGCTGTTCATCGTTCCATGGCGGAACAACGGAAAGAACCGGCGCCATATGGGGGTCTTCAAACTCCAACCGTCAGATGGCCTTCTACCGTCTACCATCTGCCAGTCGACCCATGAGTTGTGAGCCCCTGGATCCCCGGGCTGCGGCTGGCGTCAGTGAGTTGTGATCCCCTGGGTTCGTGGACTGGCTGCGTCCCCCCCCCCTCCCGTCTGTCCGCCCCTCCCCACCGCCGCCGGGTGGGGGAGCGCCGGTCGGCGGACGGTCGGCTCGGGACGGCGCCCACGTGGTCCGGGCCGGCTCGGGAACCTTCCACTGCGATGACGGCCGCCGGCGGTGGTGACGGGATGGGCGGCGTGGTCGGACCGCGTGGTGACGGCTGCTGGGCGCTGCGGTCTGTGCTGAGGGCAGAGACGGGACAGAAGGCAACAGACGTATTTCCAACATGAAATGTCCCTTGAAAGTTCAAGAAGATTTAAATTCATAGGAAAAAATGTTATTTCAGAGAGGAAGACTAACTTGATTGATGAAACTGGAATAAAACGGACATGAGTTTGAAGTCAAAAATGGGAATCGGGGGTCAGAGGGCATGTTCTAGTTATTCCTCCCGCCCTTCAGTGCTGGGAATCGTGCCAAAATGCGTATTGTGTAAGCCTCGCCTTCGGTTTGTTTGTAACGAGTCAGTAGTCGCTTAAATAGCGTGCAATATTATAAGAATTACCGAGACGTTCGCCGGCTACCACCAAATCCTATACCCTCCCCAGTCGATACTCCTACCTCCGCCCCTGCCGGCCGACTCCATTGCCTTTGACTAGCCGCGCCGGCAGTGCGGCAGGGGCGGCGTCAGCTCGATAAATCGATAGTCGGCAGCTGGGCTGCGCGCGACTGCCCCCGGAGACTGCCGCAGAGCCGGCGTCGGCCCGTCGGCCCGTCGGTCCGTCGGTTACCTACCAGCTGTGGGGCGTCACTAGATGATAGGAAGAGGGCGGGTCAGGGTGGGGGGGGGGGGGGCGACTGACGAGAAATGACCTTTTACGTAACATATACCCATTGCCCGCCGTTCCGGCCGTTCGCTCAATTTTGCCGTTCCAGTACACAAATGGAGATGCTGAGAAAAAGTTAGCTGCCACCCGCCACAACTTTTACCGACGCTTCACTCGTGGGCGGATCTCAAAACAAGGACCTATTGATTCTTTAGGATCTTAGTCGAACGATGCCTGCCTCGGGTCATACCTTGACCCTCTCAGGTTAGACCAAAATAGAAATGCTGCTTTTTCATCCGTGTCTCGCTCCGTCTACACGCGTATAAAACCTAGCATTTCCCTACCTCGCCCCGCGCCTGGAGCCGCCGCTGCCGTCAGCCAGCTCACAGCTGATACGTCATCCTGATCACGGACAGCCCTGGGGAACAGACCACTCCTCACAGCACGCCGTCAGGCTGAATCGACATCTTCCGCCCAGCGCGCCACCAACCCAAGGCCGACCCGCCATATGCTGCGCTTCGCGCGCGCGGGGAAAACTCGCGCCGCGCCTCGTCCGGCCCAAGAGGGAGGGGAGGGAGAGGGGAGGGGCGTCAGCGCTGACGTCATCTCTCGCCCAAGAAGGCGCCGCCGCCGCCGCCGCCAGCGCGCCGGTCGGCCCTGTTTCGTAACCACCCTGTTCCCGGGTGGACTGACTCATGCTGTGTCGGCTGGACTGAGCCGAGCCGTTCGCTGAACTTTAGACGGACGGATGTTAACTCAAAGGCGGCGATCTTTAGAACAAGGCAGCTGGAGGGCAGCGAACTGTTATGCAAGATGCATGTTGGAACGGCTTGATTCGTAAACAAATTATTAAACCGTCACTATGACCGTCGTGAGGCCCACGACCGTTTGAAGCCCCGACCCAGTGCCCCCACCCGCCGTTTTTCAAGTCGAGGCTAATTCGCCGGAGTTCATACACATATCTGCGTCTCCCCATGCTGCAGTAATCGCCACGCCCTTTGTATGTGGATCGCTCTTAAATGTAAATACAATATGCTTCGATCTAAATGTATTTCCGCCCCACCCCAGTGTCGGTCCCACTTCCTTCAATTACGCCCCCGCTGTGACCCTGACCTCGCCCGCTCTCCCAGTGTTCTTGAACCCACCTCCCAGAAATCCCAGCAAACATACGAAATCGGGACATAACCAGGAACTTTTTATTCACGCATCAAAACATGTGCAGGGTACTGAGACAAGAAAATAAAACAGGGTGAGCGACCCTCAGGTCGTCACCTTTTTGGTTGACCATTGGACCCGTCTGGGGCGAGGGACAGCGTTTAGTCGACCTCCTCAATGGTGGGGCCGCCGGCGCCGCCTCCGGGCGCGGCACCCCCGGCTCCGGGAGCGCCTCCGGGCATACCTCCGGGCATACCGCCGGGCGGCGCGCCGCCGGCTCCCTGGTACAGCTTGGTGATTATAGGGTTGCAGATCTGTTCCAGCTCCTTCTGCTTGTGCTCGAACTCGTCCTTCTCAGCGAGCTGGTTGGCGTCCAGCCACTTGATAGTGTCGTTGCACTTGTCCAAGATGGTCGTCTTGTCGGACTCTGAGATCTTGTCCTTGATCTTCTCATCCTCGACGGTGGACTTCATGTTGAAGGCGTACGACTCCAGGGCGTTCTTGGCGGAGATCTTCTCACGCTGGGCCTCGTCCTCCTGCTTGAACTTGTCGGCCTCGTTGACCATGCGCTCGATCTCCTCCTTGGTGAGGCGACCCTTGTCGTTGGTGATGGTGATCTTGTTCTCCTTGCCGGTCGACTTGTCGGCCGCGCTGACGTTCATGATGCCGTTGGCGTCGATGTCGAAGGTGACCTCGATCTGAGGCACGCCGCGCGGCGCCGGCGGGATACCGGTCAGCTCGAACTTGCCCAGCAGGTTGTTATCCTTGGTCATGGCACGCTCGCCCTCGTAGACCTGGATGAGCACACCGGGCTGGTTGTCAGAGTACGTGGTGAAGGTCTGCGTCTGCTTGGTGGGGATGGTGGTGTTCCTCTTGATGAGAGCGGTCATCACACCTCCGGCCGTCTCGATACCGAGCGAGAGGGGCGTCACGTCCAGGAGCAGCAGGTCCTGCACCTCCTCAGACTTGTCGCCGTGCAGGATGGCAGCCTGAACGGCAGCGCCATACGCCACAGCCTCGTCAGGGTTGATGGACTTGTTGAGCTCCTTGCCGTTGAAGAAGTCCTGCAGGAGTTTCTGGATCTTGGGGATACGGGTGGAGCCTCCGACCAGGACGATGTCGTGGACGGCGCCCTTGTCCATCTTGGCATCCCGCAGAGACTTCTCGACGGGCTCGAGGGTGCCGCGGAACAGGTCGGCGTTCATCTCCTCGAACCGGGCGCGGGTGATGGACGTGTAGAAGTCGATGCCCTCCATGAGGCTGTCGATCTCGATGGAGGCCTGGGAAGAGGAGGAGAGGGTACGCTTGGCACGCTCGCAGGCGGTGCGCAGACGTCGCAGCGCGCGCTTGTTGGTCGACAGATCCTTCTTGTGCTTGCGCTTGAACTCCTGGACGAAGAAGTTGACCATGCGGTTGTCGAAGTCCTCTCCGCCGAGATGAGTGTCTCCGGCGGTCGACTTCACCTCGAAGATGCCGTCCTCAATGGTGAGGATCGACACATCGAAGGTGCCGCCGCCCAGGTCGAAGATGAGCACGTTGCGCTCGCCGCCGACCTTCTTGTCGAGGCCGTAGGCGATGGCCGCCGCGGTGGGCTCGTTGATGATGCGCAGCACGTTCAGACCGGCGATCGCGCCGGCGTCCTTGGTCGCCTGCCGCTGCGAGTCGTTGAAGTAGGCCGGCACGGTGATGACGGCATCGGTGACGGTCTTGCCCAGGTAGGCCTCGGCCGTCTCCTTCATCTTGGTCAGCACCATCGAGCTGATCTCCTCGGGCGCGAACGTCTTCTTCTCGCACTTGTACTCGACGCGGATCTTGGGCTTGCCGCCATCGCTGACGACCTCGAACGGCCAGTGCTTCATGTCGGCCTGCACCGGGGCGTCCTCGAAACGACGGCCGATGAGCCGCTTGGCGTCGAACACGGTGTTGCCCGGGTTCATGGCCACCTGGTTCTTGGCGGCGTCTCCGATCAGACGCTCCGTGTCGGTGAAGGCGACGTACGAGGGCGTCGTCCGGTTGCCCTGGTCATTGGCAATGATTTCCACCTTGCCATGCTGGAAGACGCCCACGCACGAGTACGTGGTGCCCAGATCAATTCCGATCGCCGGGGCCTTTGCCATTCTGCAAACGGAGATGAGAGGTTAGTAACGCGCACAGAAACGAAACAAGTGCCTAAGTGCAATAAATTACGCGTTACTCGAGGAAATAGACGTTCACGTATTATATTTGAGCCACTCAAGTCAGGACTGAAAATTGAAGTCTTTGACCTGCTACAGTGATTACTCACAATAACAGTTTTCACGACGGACTATTTGGCGAATGTAGGTACTTATTTGACCAAGCTTGCACCTAATCTCATTACAAGTATCTTAAAATCATGGATTTACTCTAAATTTATCGAAAATAATCTCCAATATGAAAAATGGGGTCCATCAACACCTGCGCAACCCAAACTAGCAAGAAACACAATGAACGTAATTTGACACAACCTGCACCTAATCTGCACCAAATGTGTACCAGATGGCCGCTGTGAAATCGACTAATAAGTACCTACTACACACGGTGAAAAAGTGTAAAAAAAAAAAAAACGAGGAACTCCGGAGCAAAAATTCAGATGATTACAGTGGCGGATCCGGGGGGGGGGGGGTCAAAATGGACATTTGCCCCCGCCCCCAAACGGCATAATTTTAACATCACACCTATGGACGGTGCATGGAAAGAATCGATAAATTGTTATGATTTGCCCCCCCCCCCCCAAAAAAAAACTAAGCTGGATCCGCCTCTGGTCATGATTATGCTAGAAAAAAGGAATATGAGCGCTTACGCATGTCGTATACTCCAGATAAGTGCGAGAAAATGCCAAAAGAAAGCATACATTCGGTCCGTCCGTACAGCTCAGTTCGCGCGGTTTCTGGACAGCAAAGCATCAGAATCAAAAGGCAACGACATAATCATACCGGGAACGCAAATTTATCGAACACACGAGCAAGGGCCGCTTGCACATTTCAGCTGTTCCTTACCTGAATTATTTCGGTACGCAGTCTGGTGTAACAGATCTGTACCGCGCGCACAACCTCCTCCTCTGGGATCTCGCCGGCAAAGAACCCCGGGCGAATTTGTAGCAAAGAAGCCATTCGCCGGCCCCGTCCGGTGCGCTGTCCCCTGCCAGCCAATGACGTCTGCCGACACAGCCGACGATTCCTGCGTCCGCTTCTGATTGGTGGAGCCGCGGGCCGAGTGCGTCACGAGTCAGCCGGCGCCCGGCGTTGCGTGGCGGGTCGGGTCTGCGCCTGCGCTAAACCTCCGACTTACAGATCTGGAATGTTCGGTAAAGTGGAGTAGCATAAGAAGTGGAAATATGAAAGGATGATAATTGAGATAAATGCGAATTACGTAAGAATGACACGATTAGAAATGATCCCAACAGGACTTTCTTTGGACTACACATGAATCTTCCTATCCCGTGGCCGTTTATACGCAGGGGATAATAAACAACCCTGAAAGAATTTTCCAACCTGAAAGTCAAAAGTGAAGTGCTTGCAAACGCATGCATTGCGCTAAACGCAGCCACATAAATTTCCGCTTCCCAGATGCTCCATCCTGCCCTTTTCCCGTCTTTGGTGCTTTCCAGTAGTCCCCACATGACGTGCCGTTTAAATTTTAAATACTCCGGAGGCCCCTGATTGGCAGACGCGCCCCACCAGCTGGCCCCCTCCCTCCTCCCCCCACCACCACTAGGTGCCCAGTGCCCACTGTCCCACGGGGAGCTCCCCCGATTGTTCCCGAGCCCCAGCGACAAGGGGATTATCCACGGGAAACGGGAGGGGAAACGTGCCGCGCACGTGGTCGGGGGGGGGGGCAGTGGGAGGGGTGTGTGTGGCGCAATGGCCGTGAACCACGTGGGTCGTCTAATATTTATAGCATGTAAATGTTTCATGTGATAGGTATCCCACTGAGCCTTCATGGTATCCAGTGCTTCTTTTCAGTTTTCACCAGAGAACGTTTCTGTCAGTAGGACTATGCCCTTTCTTGTAGACACTAGACACTTTTATTCAGGTGCACTTGTTCATTGAAATCCGCACATATTTGAAATTCCGTCCCGTGTCAATTCCGTTGAGTTTCGACACGCCTGGATGAACAAATCGACCGCCCTCGTCATATTCTAATTTTCGTCCTACTGACGGTGCTGCTTCTCAACATCATCTCACGCACATCAGTAGCACGAGGGCGTGTGCTCGTGTCTACCGGCACTTCCTGGAACGCCCAATCAGCTGACGACCGGCACTCCACCCAGCCCCCCCCCCCCCCGGGTCTCCCCTCCCCTTTAACACCTTTGCTCCCAAGGCACGCCACCGTCTATCAGGACATCGGGCTGTCGAGCCTAGTAGAGGAACGGGGAGGGGGAGGGGGAGGGGAGGCAACGTGCACTGTACCTCTTGAATTTGCAATGTCGATTGCCGTATTCGTATAAGCGAATGTGATCCTTTTATGGGAATGCTCACTGCTCATCAGAGCTGGGCAAGTGCGTTCCTTTAGTGCGTTCCTGCGTTCTTCCGTACGTACGCACCGCCCTTTTTAGGAACGCAAGAACGCAGGAACGCAAAGTTTTTCAAAGGAACGCAAGTAAGAGGAACGCACCACCCGAAGTTTTGAAGCGTTCCTGCGTTCTTGCGGAACCACCCGAAAAATTATATTGCTGCCAATGACCTCTGTGTCAAGTGTTTGAATCTCGAGTACGTGTGTTTGCCGGTAGAGGCGCCACTTGTCAGTCGAATCGAGGAAGGCTTGCTTAGATTTAGTGGTGATGTTTACTATTCGATTCGGTTTCAGGCATTAAAGATTTTTAGTGGTGATGTTTACTATTCGATTCAGTTTCAGGCATTAAATGTGTAGAGTAAATATGATAACTTTTACTAAGATACATCTTTTAACTAAACTATTGTTTTTAAGCAGGTCGTATTTTTGTTGAAAACCCTACGGATGATATTGGTAAAACGTATTTCAGATATTCGATTCGGAAAAGAGATGTCGAGCTGCTTTTCGGCCCCACGTCGCCATTCTGGGTATTCTGTGATCGATTCGCCCCGTGTTTGGTTGGGCCTGCGCCGCGTGGTTCGGCGGTATTTTTGAGGGAGGAACGCAGGAACGCAGGAACGCTAACGCACCGAACGAAAAAAAATTGAGGAACGCTATTCCAGGAACGCACTAACCGCGGCCGGAGGAACGCAGGAACGCTAACGCACTACCGAAAATCGAGGAACGCGCCCAGCTCTGCTGCTCATTCATCTTTCTCCAAATCGTTTCTACGTCGGACGCGGTACGCCCAATGCCCATGCTCTCATGTAAGGCTATCAGTTTTAGTCTCATGGTTGCTGTTTCTTGTTTTAACGTAATTGGGCACGGAAGGCATCGGGAGAGCTGTTGGACAAATTTGGAAACAAGGACGCGCCTGGTCACTCGTTACCTTCTACGGAGATAGGGGCGTCATGGACTAACGAGTGTTTATGTGTAGGTAATAGCCTTTTATCCTTATAAACTTGGAATTGTTGATATTAACTGAGGCTTTAGTGCGCACCGACTACTAAGGTCATTTTGCGCCCATTTAAACTTGGAATTAAATTACGTTCATTCATTATTGATTAAAAAGGTCAATCGTTCGTTTCAATTCGTAATCACATGCGATTATGAATAAGTTATGCTATAAAAATAACTTATCTATTACAATTATAATACTTAGCTGCATCTACCTCTCCCCTCCCCGACGCCTTCACTCCCCCCCCCCCCCTTGGACCGTCCGCCCGGCCGTCCAGCGCTTCTAAGAAATGCCCCGGGCGTGTTTCAGGCGGTTGGACGGTGACCCCGGGCTATGGGCAGTAGAAATGCTCGCCATACCATCTGGGGGAGGTGGGGGGACGGGTGGTGGGCCACGTGGTCCAAGAATGGAGGGGGATATGGGAGGGAGAAAGAGAGAGAGAGAGAGAGAGAGAGAGAGAGAGAGAGAGAGAGAGAGAGAGAGAGAGAGAGAGAGAGAGAGAAAGAGAGAGAGAGAGAGAGAGAGAGAGAGAGAGAGAGAGAGAGAGAGAGAGAGAGAGAGAGAGAGAGAGAGAGAGAGAGAGAGAGAGAGAGAGAGAGAGAGAGAGAGAGAGAGAATGAGAGTGAGAGTTTCTAGGAAAACGGAAAGAGATGGTCTCTCTTGTTAGTTGTTACTTTGATTAATTTTAAAAACTAAATCTCCCGATGCCACTGAAATCTTATATCAACCTAAATGAAAATAAGTGATGCATTTAACTCTACCTAGAGCAGGGGTCGGCAAATGGTGGGGCATGCCCCCTTTGGGGGTAATGGAGCCCTTTCAGTGGGGGTAATGAGGGATTCTGAGAAAGCCTATCTTTTTAGAGTTTGTAGCTCCAGTGATGGAGCCATCGTGGCTGTTGCATCCCAGGGTTCAAAGATTAGCCTAGGTCAAAGGCACAGCACACATTGATTAGATACCAATTTTCACGTACCTGCTCGCCTCACCATCTCACCCCTCCGTACAGTCGTACAAAAGCAGCTGCAACTTTTAACCGTCGCCCGTCTGTTGGCGTTTCAACAGCTGCACTAACGTAAGGGGGAGGAGTCGATCGGACCCCCGCGGCCTCTCGGACTCTGAGATGGGGCTGTGCATAAAAAGACGAGCGTGCTACCCGTGACAATACAGGGTGTTGCAGGTAAATTGGGAATTTTCAGACCTAAGTTCAGCATGCTATTAATACGGTGAATGAAAACACAGAAAGTTGAAACTTCGCACGTGTATTGTGTCATGTACGCACAGCCTTGTCACTCGATGTGACCGCCGTCGGCGTCCCGCACCCTCTCGAGACGGCGCCGGAAAGCGGAGCACGCGCGCCGGGCCTCGTCCTGGTCAATGGTGCTGACTGCCTTCCTGATGGCCTTCTTCAGGTCAGAAACGTTGGCAGGAGTGGTCGAGTTGGACTTTTGTTCTACCACGCCCCACATCCAAAAGTCACATGGATTCAAGTCAAGCGAGTTGGAGGGCCATATGTCCTTGGGTACATATAGGGGGATCCTCTGGCTCAGGAAATCTTGCACCCTCTGGGAAGCATGTGCTGGGGCGGAGTCTTGCACCAGCATGACTTTGCTCAAGCCATAGTATTTCATCATCCAGGGGATGAGAGACTCCTTCAGGATGGTCAAATACGCGTCAGTGTCGATCGTCACACCAGCAGGCATGAAATGGGGCGGCATTATGCGGCAATCAGTTGCGACGGCCCCGAACACCATTGCTGATGCCGGATTTTTGCCTTCCATCATGGGAGCCACTTCATCAGGGCTGTAGGCGATAGCCCGCGAGTTCCTGCGGTTGGCGACCTCTTCTACGATGAACTTTTTCTCATCGACAAATACTCTGACGTCACTCCCGAGGTGCTTGAGGAGATTGAGGACCTTCGGTGCCCTCTCCCTTCGTATCGCTCTTGCTGGTTCGGTCAGGAGGCTTCGTCGTTTTCTGGTAAACGACTTCATCCCGAGGTCCTCTCTCACGGCTCTGCTGATGGTGCTCTTGCTCACGTGACGGGCACGCGCAAGCTTGTTCATCGAGGTCCTCGGTTTGGCCTGTATCGAGCGTTTCAAGCCGCTCAAGAATGTCGGTGTCCGTTTTCGGTCACTGCGAGGTGTGTGAGAACGTCGAGCGACATCCCCTCCAGCTCCTACAGTCGCGATAGTTCGGTACACGGTAGACTTTGGGTACCCAGTTAAACTTATTATGTCCTTCGCGCTCTGTCCGGCGCGAACTAACTCACCAATCGTTTCCCTCCGACGCTGCTCCATGACTGCGCGATATGTTAGGATTAAAATTTCAATATCAAATGAAAAACAATTGTTGAAATTATATTGTGTCAAATTTCCATGATGTTCCTCCGCATACCAAATTTTTTGTAAGGTCATGAACTTAGTCCCAATTTATCTGCAACACCCTGTAGGAAGCCGCTGCTGCCCATTTCTAAGGTCCTTGGTCATTACGTCTCATTCAAGAGGGCAATGACAAGTGTCGAGAAAATCGGGACCCGCTATAACTTCTTGAAGTGAGATTTTATGGCTCAAGATGATCTCCAGAAAAAGATCATAAGCCAACGGTCATTATGGGTCCAGAGGCCAGCTGTTTTACCAACAGAAAAATAGCCGCCTGCCGGAATTTTTTGCCTAAAGATCGTTTCACATATGGAGCGTAAACGGTCAAGCCCTATCCGCTTACGAGCCCATCGCGTTTACGCTCCGTATGTGAAGCGGTCTTGAGGCAAAAATTCCGGCAGGCGGTTATTTTTCTGTTGGTATAACTGGTCTCAGGTCATGACATTTTCCGGGCTGGTAAAAAAAAAAAATGATGGGCTCGAGGGTACAATTTGTTCGTGATCCAATGCCTTTTACGTGAGCTTTAACGAAAAACCACCCGCCGCCCCTATACGTACAAGGGTTAATTGGGATACAACATAGGCGGCGGAAAGGGGAGGGCACCGGGGCACCGTGCACCTGTAACGGTGCTGCTGGACGGCTTGGCGGTGCACAGGTGCCGTGTGAGTGACGGGTGGCTGTTACGGAGTGTAATCGTCCGCCTTGGAAGACGACATTGGGTGGGCAGGTGTATCGTCTCCTCTTTAACGCTTGTCTGATTTCCCACTCGGCACTGGCTCCGTCGTCGTGCAGTACACATTTATTTGAGAGGCTTGCAATTTCCTTACAACATATAGTCTTCACTGCTCAGGGAGGAATGGGCTCAATCTGGAGGGAATGGGATTGTCGCCGGCTGAATGGAATTTGCTGGTTTTAAGTCCCAGGGCAGGGCCCTCCCATGTTCCCATCTCGTATCCGTTCGATGCCAAGGGCTCCATCCCATCAGAGAAATAAGATGCAATTCGAGCATGAGTGTCTAGCTCCCACTGGTCCTTAATATAACCATTCGTTACTCCCTTTCATCCGCGCACGCACCATTTATTCGATCATGCATACATCTACGAAGAACACTCGGCTAGACAAACCGACCCTCCCGTTTCCGTCTAATCCCCCCAGTGGCGCTGAAGTTTGCATGGTTATCTCCTGAGGTGAGATTATACCCTGTTTGGTACTTATGCGCGTATAATGAGGTATTAACCCCTTTAAGTCCCTGAATTCTAAGCAAGTTGGCACTGGGTGTCCTTCTGACCCCATTTACGTTATTACTCTCCTCCGTTGAAGCTACGTTTCTCATGCGCTCCCGGCCACTGCCTGCTCTTCAATCGCGTGCACTGCCACAGTGCATACATTTCCATCGACTACCTCTCTCTCGCTCGCACGCACTGCCACAGTGCGGATAATTTCGCCCAAGCTCAAAGGAAACAACGGTTGTACGCACCTCTGCCGGTCTGTCGACTCGGTGCTGTGGGTGGTCCGGTTGTGCCTCAGTTGAGGGGTAAGTTCCTAAATGATAATACTCTCGGCGGAGCTACTCCGCATAACAACTCTACATTTCCATCGACCACCTCTCTCTCTCTCGCGCGCGCACTGCCACAGTGCGGATAATTTCGCCCAAACTCAAAGGAAACAGCGGTTGTACACACCTCTGCCGGTCTGTCGACTCGGTGTTGTGGGTGGTCCGGTTGTGCTTCAGTTGGGGGATAAGTTCCTAAATGTTTATACTCTCGGCGGAGCCACTCCGCATAACAACTCTACATTTCATCGACCACCTCTCTCTCTCGCGCGCGCACTGCCACAGTGCGGATAATTTCGCCCAAACTCAAAGGAAACAGCGGTTGTACACACCTCTGCCGGTCTGTCGACTCGGTGTTGTGGGTGGTCCGGTTGTGCTTCAGTTGAGGGATAAGTTCCTAAATGTTTATACTCTCGGCGGAGCCACTCCGCGAAACCATAGCTCTGTGTTTCTACTGAACACCTCGGCGGAGCCACTCCGCGACACTATAACTCGGCAACCTTGCCCTCGTTTATCGCTCTTACACTCTTACATATTAGCCCTAGCCCTTCAAAGCCCGGTCGACACGGACGGCTAGCCGCTCGGTGCCTTTGCTATACTTCATGGGAATACGCAGTAGAATTCATCGAGTCACGGAATACTCATTTTTCCATCTCGCAGTGATGGACGGCGTCAGCAGAGTCAAAACAGGCACAGGGGCCTGGCTCGAACCAGCCTCTTTCCGGCTAGTTGGATTGTCTCGGTCTTTATCCTACTTCGTTGTATGGTTTAGTCCAATCGCGTCGATATGTGGTACAATCATTAGAAGCAAGATAGAGAATACAGCAAAGCAAGAGAGAGAGAGAGAGAGAGAGAGAGAGAGAGAGAGAGAGAGAGAGAGAGAGAGAGAGAGAGAGAGAGAGAGAGAGAGAGAGAGAGAGAGAGAGAGGGAGAGAGAGAGAGAGAGGGAGAGAGAGAGAGGGAGAGGTAGAGAGGTAGAGAGGGAGAGAGAGAGAGAGAGAGAGAGAGAGAGAGAGAGAGAGAGAGAGAGAGAGAGAGAGAGAGAGAGAGAGAGAGAGAGAGAGAGAGAGAGAGAGAGAGATCGGATTACGAGAAAATGGTTATGGGGTGGTCCATTTCGATGTTTCCCCGCACTTGCTCACATTTGGTTAGGTAGTGTTGCCCGTCAGACAAATGTCGCCCTTATCGCCCTTGTCATCACTCCTGACCTTCCTTACACTCATGCCGCTAAACTTTCAGGGTTTTATTCACGCAATACACCTCGGAGTAAAATAAACCAAATTCAAGCGCATACCTCATGATTTCCCAGACGCACCCTCGCTTCGATTTTGTTCCAAAACAAAAATAACATCGCGCTATCTGTTACCCAAATCTACACACCCGCGCAGCAAACCTTCCCATCGCACACATAATTCGCCACTTCCGACCAGCCCTGACGCAATGATTCGACAGCGATCCAATTAAAATCTGAGTCCCCAAGTCCTATCGAGACACCCAATAAATTTACCCAATCAACGCTTTGTCCCCCCCCCCTTAAAAAAAGAAGCTTACATGGTGTTGTCGTTATGCCTAATCCTTACGCTCAGCCCGAGAAAGGTAGTTCTGAACCATCAGCCGGTTGGTGCAAATCACGGAGTGAATATATGAGGGACGGGAGCTGAATGATTGCATGTTGGCAAGGATTGAGCAGACTTCCTTTCTGTGGCAATTCTTACTTGAACGGCGTTGTTGACCCAGCCGGTTACCGAGAGGTCGATGATGATAGCAGTTTGTCCGTTGTCGATGGCTGAGAGCGTGCACTTTCCTCGATCCAGCTCTCGATCACTGTCGTACTGGATCCTCCCTCGTCAGCTGCTGCCCGTCGCGCTCCTCCCGTCGTACTCCATCCTCCGTGCACTGCCGTGTCCTCTGCGCTCCGCCCAGCCGGACTCGATGCTCCGTGCACTCCGGTGTCCTGTGCACTCCTCGGTCGGACTAGATGCTCCGTGCACTCCGGTGCCCTGTGCACTCCTCGGTACCTCCTCCATGACTCTCTCGTCCTTTATACCCAGATTACTATCGCGTTGGTGTTCCAGGTGTGATAAGCATGGCTAGATAATTCGTCGGTGTGGCGTGATAGGCCTAGTATCTTTATCTGTATGATGACTCATGAGTGGCATCGGTCCTGGTTATTGACTTTCTCCCAGCTGGTTGTAATTTGGCCGGGTGCAGTGCTTATCACATTTGCTATCTTCTTGCCATCTGTCGTGCACACCCTTGTTCTGCTGGGAAGCTGAGGTACACTGTCCGGCGTCGGCGCTTTATTGCTTGGTTTGGTTGTAATCACGATATCTCGGGTATGCATGGTCCGCCATGGTCATTGAACTTCCCAGCTGTTCCTGTTTTGGGCCGAACGCTTGTGATATTAGCGAATTCGTCAGTTATTACTCTGTTTGCTGGACGCTCATTTGTCCCAGCTGCCGTCCAGTATCAGAAGTCCCCGCCGTCGGCGTCGCTGCTCGTCAGGTGAATGCCAGATATGGGCATTGGCGTGTCCCACTCTCGGCACGGAACATCTGCTCTTCTGGACGTACATATTTGCACCTCCGATTCCGCAGGGAGGGTGACTGGGACTTTTGGTTAGCATCTGTCGGCGGCTGATAACTTCGTCGGCGTGAGTGTAATTTTAATGGCTTGACGCCTTCTATTTGCGGCACTTGCGGCATGATACGGCCCGAGGGGTCCCTGCGTCAGCTGTTTCTTGTTTGACATGCTCACACCGGTGTCGATCCACTAGGTCGAGGCGGTGCCGTGGGCGATATCCCAGGCGCAGGTGCAGAGGGTTGGCGCACAGGATGCCGGCCGATTGCGCTTTGGAGAGATAAGTTCCGTTATGAGCTTTTCCTAGATGCGGGCGGGGAGGCGGCAGTGTTTACACCTCTGCATTGCCAGTGTAGCCCGTTTTTTGACGTGGCCCACCCAATTGGCGTGCGACCGATAAGAGGGGTCGGCGACACGTCGGGTCCAGGTGGTTAGACCATCTGCCGCCTGCGCCCTGTTGACCCGCGTTCCATGAAGGTCGGGATTG
>NW_024883211.1:0-115955 GCF_019059575.1 Amphibalanus amphitrite
TTGCCCGCCTCGGTTATAGCCCGGGGCCATGACGCCACGTCCCCCCCCCCCCCCGCCGGACACCCCTGGGGGGGGGGGGGCGCCGTCTGTGGCTGAATGGTCCTCCGGCCGGGGTAGGGGGAGGGGGAGGGGTGCCTTTTAGCAAGATGAGCCACTTGTTAGCCACCGTTCTCGGGCAGAGCGAGGATCGGCGGGCCATCAGAGCGGTCGGAAGGGCAGATCATAGCCCTCATCAGCTGGCGCCGGCCGCCAGAAATCGACACTAGTTCGCCGGCCCGGGCGATGCAAACGACTGCGTACGGCCGGGGAACGGGCGAACGGCGGGCGAATGCCAGTCACGTCGGCGACCTTTAGCTCACAGAGGTCTTTGAGGGTAAATATAGAGATGGCTTTGTACAAGACCGAAAGCTCATAAGCTACGGAGAGCGAGAGCCCCGCCCGTCAGACAAAAACTGTCTGATGATTGCTGATTAATCATTGTCGCGGGCTACAAGACAATATGATGATACATCTGAATTAGTGGATACATGACTGGCTGCCCGTGCGATGCTCGAGAAGTGAAGGCGCCGGTCGTACGACCGATGTAAAGCCAGAGTATTGCATCTACACGTGGCTTCAGGTAGAAGAACGAAGGAAATACGTCTCACGTTTATTTTAAAGCCTACCTAGTCAGTGAAAGAAAAGGGTTAAACAGGAGATGCGGAGAGGCGTGCTCATAACATTCACTTCAGAGGAAGCGTTATCAGATGCAGGTCTTATTATAATCGTCCTTGTAAAGGGTGACTCTTAGAGTGGTTATAGGGAGAAGACCGAACAGCTGGCAGCCGCTATAGTTGTCAGCTAGGGCTGTGTGCTGAAGATGGACCACCTGTGTGTGTCACTGACACAGCCCCGTGTCACCGCGTCATGACACAGCGCAGCTCTGCTCACCGCCCGTGACATATCTGTGGTTAGCGGGGCCACCTGTTGTCTGAATAGGTGGGTTGGTGTGTATCACTGATAGAAGAATAAAAAAGTGCTGAGGTAGCTACTCATCAGCGGTATAGCTGTGCTCGTGCGCCGAACAGAAACAAGTGTCATTAGGTGGCTTTCATTTGTTCTTTCATACCGCTTTTTACGCGAGATTTCGAATGACTTAACAAATAAAGTAAGCTATTGGCGCAAAAGTGCTACGCACTTTTGGTCATTTAGCTGCATCATGGTCATTTAGCTGCATATCAGCAACAGGTACGTACTTACGTACATACATGTGACTGCGTTGCATTTAAAGGCATTGCATGCAAAGGCATTTAAAGGCATGCAGTTGCAATTGCAATTGCATGCTTCGAAGTCAAAAATAAGTTTTCGCCCAATAATATACAAAAGGGAAATTATGAAGCGCCTGGCCTTGATGCTTAATACCAGTAAAACGCCTTTTGGGCGAAGAACGAGCGAGCGAGATAGTGAGCCCTGCACGTGCGGAAGGGCGTGAGGGTGCTTCCAACGGGCTTGCGCAAAGCACCCTTCTAACTGGTCGCTAGCGGTGTGCCAACTTTGAACGCAATCGGCCCAGCCGTTCCTGAGATCTGGAAGCGGCATTCTGCACGTGCGCACGTGCAAACGGGGTCCAAAATGACTTTTGCACGGCACCCTACTAACTGGTCCCCAACCGTGTACCAAATTTGAGCGCAATCGGCCCAGCCGTTCTCGAGGTCTGGAAACGCCCCCTGCACGTGCGCACGTGCAGTAGCACCCTAACCGCAACACATGGGAATGCATTGCCTGGTGGGTGCCTACATGTATGCCAAGTTTCAGCGAAATCGCCCCAGTAATTACCGAGTTACTGAAATGGGAACAAATTTGGCACCTCTTATTGTTGTATTTTGCACGTGCACTGGGGGTGACCCACATGCATCGAGAGTATCCTATTTTGGGTAGAAGGGATGCTGCTACCCTATAAAAATTACCGCAAGTCAATCGCCCAAGCGGCTGCTGATATATGAGCCTCTCAAAATCACTACTTTTGCAAAACAGCTTGAACACCCTTGACTTTTCACGTGGCACGTGCCACGACGGTCACTGAGATGTATCACAAGTAGTCAATTACGGGGTAGAAGGGATGGGGCTACCCAACAAAAAAGACCGCAGGCCAATCGGTCCAGCGGTTGCTGAGATATAAGCCTCTCAAAAGCGTTACAGGCCGGGCCGGGCCGCTCATACTGAGATTTTTCCGTTATATTGAAAAGACTCACTTCGCTCGCTGCGCTCGCTCGCTCGTAATCATCAGCCTCAATAAGTTTTCACAAGAATCTATTTCAGCAGCAGCAGGCTGCTCATAAAATCCAGTGTTTAGGCTAAACGCTTAAAACTGTGTATTTTGTTTTGATGAATACTTTGTGAACGAGGACTACAAATAAACGCAAGCATGTTTTGCCAGGCTGATGGGTGTAAATATTAGGCAGTCTCTGCCGGCGCCCCTAAGATCAACATACTGCACGCAGCAAAACTCTGGGTGGGCTAAAATCACCAAACAAAACTGTACTTTGCTTGATTAACAATTGCGTGCAAATGAGTGAAAACAACTGCATCAACATTCGCTACTTATGTAGCTATCACATGAATGGGTATTTTGTTAATTCTAGCGAACGATCGTGGTACGAAACTGGTTTGTGCACCATGGAGGCATTAGCTGACGAGGAAATTTAAACAAACGGCAATCTGTCATCTGTGGTTGATTTGCGAGGAAAACAAAATCAATGCTAAAAGATGTGATAAAAGTTCCAATAGTGAAGAGCAGTTTAAGCCATCAAGGTAAAAATCGCATATCGTTTTAGTTAATTAAGTATTATCATTTATTGCCAATACTGATCATTTATTTGATTGTTTTCACTCAAAAACCTATTAACTATTATCATTAATCTTTGGGTCATTTCTAATCAGTCAGCCTTTTAAGCATAACCTTTACATTCCATCATACATTAAGTTCCGCTTTGGTCGCGGATATTCACCGGCCATGCTCATCTCGGAAAACTGCGCAGCATTATGGAGTGATGAAGTCGCCCGATAAAAATCATCAGCGCTATTTATGTCCCATGAGCCGAGATTAATCTTACAGGAACTGTTAGTTTGTACTAAGGTCTAGCTTTCGCGTGTAGGTATATCGCTGACTTGGAGTTTTCTTGACGGATATTTCACATATTTTGTCAGTTATTCATCAAAAGTTTGCTATCTCACAAAAAAATGTACAGCACATCAGCACCTTTGAACCAATAAACTTGCTATCAGCTTCAAAGGACGCAGAGCTAAATGGACTACAGAAATAGCATCCGATCACTACCGCTACCGATTGACTGAGTGCTTTGAAGCTATCATCAGAACGGCTCAGAAGAAGGAATAAAAACAAATAGAAGTACAGTCGAGTATCGACTCCACGCGATTAAGTGTTCTAAGGCTAACTCACCGTTGCCAGTCCGTCAGGCTAACGTTGGTAAAAAGACCACCGTCCTTTCCTGACGCTGAAATTCAGGTCAAGGTCAGGCCCGTTTCCGGTGGAGGTCACCGACGGCCGTCTGGTCTGGCGCTCTGTGCCGCCTCCGTCACCACTGCAGGTCAAGATATGACTTGGTCAGAAGACACTGTGCCGGACCACCCCACACGTCACGCGTCACTTTTGATGGATTACGACCGCCGTCACTGCACGGCCACTGAGTGGTGACTGCGCTGCCACCCTGCTGTCACTGACCGGTCACCGAGTGGTCACTGGTCGGTCACTGCTCGGTCACTGGCCATCCACCGCCCCTCCACCCGTCACCGCGCCAGACCACCGGGACCGCTCGGCCCGCCCGCGGCAACTGCCCGTCCTCCTCCGGCGACCGAGAGCAGAGACTGCAGCGCGGCGACTCTGACCGGTCGGCCGGCCGCCTCTCCTGCCGGCGCGGCTCGCTCGGCCCGCCGCCCGCCCGGTCCGCCGCCCGGCTGGCTGGCCGGAGTCAGATCGATGCTGCTCGGTGGCTGGGAGGAGGGCCCCGTCTCGGCCGCGTGCGGACGCTGTGCCGCCCGCCGAGGCCCCAGAGGCTGCCGCGCGGTGTGACCGATTATATGGCCACTTTGGGGGGTCTCGATTACGTGGTGCGCTATGACGGATCCGCTAGGTCACGGCGATCTATTTTAGGCCGGGGGGTGGGCCGCAGAAGACGTCGGTGGGTTACATCTCACTTCAAACATGTTTCTAGCACCAGGTAGAAAACAGAAAAGGTACTGCGTTAAACAGTCCCTGCCACAATCAAAGCAGAAATGTCATTCATGTCTGATGTCTTTAGTCAACAATTCAATTTACGAGAGCCAATATACTGTAAAACGGCCTCTTGGTAGAGCGTTCGGGTCTTGCATCGTAAAATATCGCAATCAAAATGATGCAACATCACAAATGATCTGAATCGGGGACTCGTAAATCAGGCCTATTTCAATCGTCACAGTCCCTAGATAAAAGCGCAGCGGGTGTGTAAACTAAGGTAAAATATACTAAGCGGGTCGAAAGGTAACCCCTTTCAGAAGCAGTCTGATTTTGACTAAAACCGAACATAGCTCGTCTGTATTTGCGCACATATTCGCAATGACGTTATATTACCATCGCTGCTGATTTATCTCATTGTGATCAACACCTAGAGTGAAAACAAACTTTTTTTATAAATTTAGTCCGAACCTTTTGATGGGAAGGATTCACAAGGACAGAGCCACCGCTAAGCGAAGCTTGTTGCGATGACCCTGCCCTCTACCCTCCGATCGCGCAATTCC
Organism: Amphibalanus amphitrite; assembly: GCF_019059575.1. Taxonomy (NCBI): domain Eukaryota; kingdom Metazoa; phylum Arthropoda; class Thecostraca; order Balanomorpha; family Balanidae; genus Amphibalanus; species Amphibalanus amphitrite. Next base: position 4,774 of record NW_024883211.1, read on the forward strand.
GATTCTATGACAGAATTTAGAGTCCAAAGTTTAACGTGCGCACAAAGCCGCGCACGGCCGGTCCCCTCACTGGCTTCGCCTGGTTACGGCCTGCCACCAACCGCAACCATACCTGTCAGGAGGCCCATAAATGCCAAACTACGTTTGCCTCTAAATGGTTGGGCTCCTGATTATACGAAAAGTATAATTCTGCTAAAGACAAAGGACCTGCAGTGCTAAGAAACTGGAAACAAAAACTTGAACTAGCAGCCCCGGTCAGTGCATGGAAAGTTGGGGGGGGGGAAGCAAACACGCCCACTTTTCCTTATTGCGGCAGAGAAGAAGAGCGTAGAATAGGTATACCCACATCCCACCGACTGCCCTTGGACTATGACTGGGGAACGTGGGAGGGGCAGAATACACCCACATCTCCCGCTGACCGTCCCCTGACCGCAGCGGGGGAGGGGAGTGGTCAGAATATACTCACGGCTCCCACTGACGGTCCCCTGCGGCGGGGATGGGAGGAGGGTGGTCAGAATATACTCATACCTACTCACAGCTCCCACTGACGGTCCCCTGCGGCGGGGATGGGAGGAGGGTGGTCAGAATATACTCGTACTCACAGCTCCAACTGACGGTCCCCTGCGGCGGCGGGGCGGTGCCGCGGCCGATCCGGGCTCGGCAGGGAGTAAGGGCGGCTCAGAGCGCGTGCATTATTGACTGAGTGATGGGCCGCTCTGCTCTCTGGCCCCGCTCCCCCGTGATGGATCACCTCTGTCCGTGTCGGGCCCGGGAAAACACGGTCCGCGTCCACCGCCCGGGAAAACACGGTCCGCGTCCACCGCCCGGGCGTCCATATCGAGACGTCCATATCACCGCAGGGGCGTCCATATCGAGACGCCCATATCACCACCCGGGCGTCCATATCGAGACGCCCATATCACAGCAGGGACGTTCATAGCTTCGCCAGAACGTCCATATCAGTTCATACAGCAGGGACGTCTATATCACAGCCAAAATCACGGCAAACGGTAGCGGTAGACACTGCTTAACACGCGCACCGACGGAGGGAGGCGGATATCCGCCCCCTGAGGTTTTTCGCGAATAGCGGGAAAACCGCGGCGCGTAGCGCCGCGAAATTTGGTACGACTATTCTCTCATCAATTTTACACATGGTGTGCGAGTTTGAACCTCCTAACTTTAAAGGTCAGGTCACCAGGTCACTTTGAATGACCCAACCTCAAGTTACTTTTTTGCAACTTTGACACCGTGCCAGAGCTACAGTAGATGTCGGAGGCCTTTGAAAGTCGCAGGATGTTATAAGGTCAATAGTAGCTACAATTTGTATATCTCGGAATTTCGATATCGATGATCTAAGGTCAGGTCAATTTTTCGACCTCCCCATTAAAGGTATTATCAGGGTTTTTTCCGAAATTTCGGAGTTACTCAGTGAAACGTGTAGAAGAAGGTGGCTGAGGCCCCAATCCGAAGTCATTCGTCTCAAAATTGCCTAATTTCCAAATGGTGGGCCTCCAAAGTTGATCCGTCTGCCAGCCAGTACCTGGAGGAGGCAGTACCAAGTACTCGGATACATTTCCCTATAAGTCCATAGGCTTAACACTAGCTAGAGACTTCTAGAGATATTTTTTATGCCAGATAAGGCCGTCGCATACCAGATAAGGCCGCAACGGCCGTTCAACGTTACGTGGGGAAATGGGAGAAATCTAAAGACTTTTTTTCTCTGACGTCTCCACTCCAATATCTCTAGCGCAACTGGCAAGCGTTGTTAGCATTGGCTCGTGTCGTCGTAAATAAGATTTGTTTGACGGATATTCCGTAAGTTGAGTGTGTTGTTGTAATTTCTGAGGCTGTATGAGTTGGACGGAATGGCGCCATCCCGCCATGTGCGAAATCTGTGCGAAACAAAGCTGTTCCTATTCATATTTGAATGTTCAAGACTTGTGGGCTTTGTAGCCAGTGCGTGTAGCTTCTAGATATCCTGTGGGTTATCAAAAATCAAAATAATTAAAAAATTATGTTGTGTGCTTTCAAACTAAGCTCATCCCGAGTGTAATTCAAGAATGTCTTAGTTCAAGCAATTAAACTTGAAAGTGATATAGCTCCAGCAATGAAGAAGCTTGGATGGAACGTTGAACCAAAGTTACCTATCATTTGTAATGTTAATGCTAAGTGCTGAACGTTACCAATAATTCGAGACATCCGTTGTAAGATGTATGACGCAGATCAACTTTGATCAAGTGAAGAAAATAGATTTCAGATGAAATAATGTCAATGTTCAAGGCTGAGCGACTGGCAGATTTCGGAGTGAGCACGAGTGGCCTTGAGACATTCTGTTTCTGTAGGTACTCAAAATAAATAAATTATCATGTTGTGTGCTTTGAGGCTAAGTGTTATCAGTGGTGCTTCATGGTTGTGCTTTGTTGTTGGTGTATGGGCATATTTTGAGCACATTGCAGCATGATCTTGGTGGTGTGTAAAGCAACTGATCTCCGCAGACTTTGCACTTACTTGCAAAGCCTGCGGACTGACTTTGCAGACTGGCTGACAATGAGCAATGCATTGCTGACTGATATTTATTCTGTGTTTGTAGCACAAAGTACAGAAGTGGCACATACATTGTTACTTTGAAAATCTGATGTGAATTTGATGTAGAAAATTGGTGGCTGACGTTGAGTCCTTACGTATTGTGAGTAATGTACAGCTGGTGCATTGAGCACAGACTTGAGACCAGTGACGTTTGTATCAGTAGACTGTGTTTGAGTCTACTTATATGGTTCGTTCATGGTTGCAAAAAAACAAGTGTGACGCCTGCTATACTACTACCCTTATATGGCCTTGGTTTGAGTGTGGTGACCGAGTAAGCTGGTGTGTATAGCCATGCAATAAGTGTCTTGAAATATATTTTTGGGACAGTATTGAAATGGTGTGTTTTGGCCATCTGGCATGGATGATGGAAAGCCACTAACTCAACTTCAGGAACGCTTCTTCATTATGCTCATCTAAGGCACATCTAAGGCACATCTCAGCAGTGCATGTTTTCAGATTTCAACAGACTGTAATTGTTTCTGTATGTACATATGCATCATGCAAGGGTACAACAGATGCGGTATTTGGTAAGCAGTTGGCAGCAAGGTGGTGTTTGTACTTATTGGCAGAACCAGTTGAGCAGGACTAAAACTATCCTAGTTTCTCTCCAATTTACTCAGATCCGTCTCAACACATTGAACATATTGAAAGCGTCCATCCATGAAGATGTCTGCATGTATACTCATTTCCGAGAAGGCACGCTCGTCGCTCATCCATTGCCGAGCAGGCACGTGCGTGCCCATCGCCGGCGCGCATTAGCGCGCGTCCATGGCTGGGGCGCACGCGCGCGGCCATGGCCGGCATGCACGCGCGCGCGCCCATCGTCGGCACGCAAGCGCGCGCGCGTCCATAGCCGGCGCGCGCGCCGCGTCCTTACCCGGCGAGAACGCCGCGTCCGTACCCGGCGCGCACCCGCGCGCGTCCACAGCCGGCACTGACAGACCCTGACCGACGGGCGTGCTGCCGTCGGCGGTCCTGACAGATGGGCGGCGGGCCCGGCTCCCGCAGCTCCGGCAGCGGGCGGCAGCCATGGTCGGCATACACGCGCGCGCGCCCATCGTCGGTACGCAAGCGCGCGCGCGCGCCCATCGTCGGCACGCAAGCGCGCGCGCGTCCATAGCCGGCGCGCACCCGTACCTGGCGCGCACCCGCGCGCGTCCGTACCCGGCCCGCACCCGCGCGCGTCCACTGCCGGCACTGACAGACCCTGACAGACGGGCGTGCTGCCGTCGGCGGTCCTGACAGATGGGCGGCGGGCCCGGCTCCCGCAGCTCCGGCAGCGGGCGGCAGCTCCGGTGACTGTTCCGGCAGCTCCGGCAGCGAGCGGCGTCTCCGGCAGCGCTCAGCAGCGGCGCCAAGCAGCAACAGCGGCTGAGCCAACAGGCGGCCGCGGAGGCACGCCCCCCCCCCCCCCCCGGCCCCCCCTTTGCACATTGTTCGTCCATGGAGATCTGCAAGCACGACCATTGTTGAGAAGGCACGTGCATCCATGGCTGAGCACTGAGCAGGCACGTGCGACCCCTTTGCACATTGTTCATCCATACATATCAATATAATTTACCTTATTGATTAGTGTGAGTCTTGCAAAATCTTAAACTCAGAAATACTCCACAAAGCAGGCTGCCTGGGTGAGTTGCTAATATGAACATGATGAACATTATACATTAGTGCAGTACCTATAAGTATCCATGCTGTGTGAAGGACTTGGCCCTCACGTTCATTCGTTTGGTGATTGCACATGGTGGCATGTGTACCAATTGTTCTCCCTAACCCTTCTTACAACTTTGACTAGCAAGTAGAAGCTGGCAAAATGCAAGGAGCTTACAAAGCATGCTTATATGTAGATAACTGAGGATGATTCTCTCAATTGAAGCATGATCCACACTAATCAGCTTCTTCTGTTCTGTTCCACAAACTAAAACTGAAATGACTCAATTTTCCTCAAAATATATTCATTTATCACTCATAAACAACAAAAATATACATTAAGTAGGTAACAGGGCAATAAAAAACATACAAGTTACATATTTTTTCATGTACAGTCCTTTCACAGCAACAATATGTAGAAACGCACCAAGACGTTCACGGAGAGCCCACCCATAACAAACTATAGTTGAAGCCGGGGCTCTGCTGCAGCAGCAGGGGTGACGTACAGGGCACAGAGGTCATGTCACATCATGTTGTACAACCTGTTGTTCGAAAAAACAGATCAACATTGATTTTGAAAAACTGTAGCGCTTTCTTCAGTCACTTAGGTAAGCTTTCTCGCAAGACGTTACATTAGATTCACCACTCTTGACAAAATAATCAGATTGAAACTTAGCTCTTGTGCCTGATGCACTTACATTTCAATTTATTGAAATAAAACACTCAAATTTACCCTTGAAAATTGTTGACATTTAAATGATATTAACATCAAGATTTTGATGATCAGCAAACAAGCTATTCAAATCACACCCATATAATAACTTTGGCAATGTTGATAACTCTTGCTGTCTTATTGAAAAGCAAATCTTCAATTTGTTCATATCCAAATCCAATGCCAAGCACTGAAATCTTGTTGCAAGGCCCTGAAAACAACAGACAAAAACAAAACAGTCTTGTGGAAATCGCCAGTGCGGTGCGGCGGCCTTGGCGAAATTTCCCAAGGCTGCTCTTTGTTTACATTTTAGCGATGGGCCAACTTGGCCGCCCAAGTACTTGTTTTGCGTGAGTAAGTACAATTTTGTCAATTTTGAAACGGCTATATCTCGCAAATTTTGGTACCGATTTACATTTTATGCATATCTTTAGAATCGGCAGAGTCTGGGGAGTTCATTGATTGGAAATTTATGCCGATTCCTTTCAATTTTTAAACCCTGATAATCCCTTTAAGTCAATGAGGGAAAAATCAACTCCCTGTTTTTACCACTAAAACGGGTCGGAATGGCCCCATAAACCATACATGACTTCATATACGATCAACCTTCACTACCTTGAGGTCTGTTTTGCTGTTGGGCAGCTGTAAGGTCATGTGACGTCATCAAAGGTCACCAGCGGTTTTTTGACAATAACTCCGTACAGGAACAATATACAGCCGCGCGGATGGTCTCATTGGGTTCAGCTCATCAAGGCGCATCGAATGATAGGCATGATGACCTCGAGGTCACGTGACCTGAGGTCAACCTTTGACCTTGACCGTTCGAGGTCAACATATATATCATTCGATGCGGATTGACGAGAGGATCACGATGATGCCCTTAGTTTGTTCCTATATTGACTAGTTCGAAAGTTATTCGAGAAAACTCTCTCCACACCTAGCGCCGCCATTTTGACTTTTTTGACCCCTGTGACGTCATCTTTGACCTGACCTGAAAATGACCTCAGTAAAAATTGTAGACCTTGACCGTGCGTATCCCTTGCCGTTTACCGCTTGTCACTATCTTGCTTCGTTCTCGAGATCTCAGGGGGGGGCGGCCATCCGCCCCCCCCCCGTCGGTACGAAGTTGGCGCAGACCCCCGTCGGTGCGCGGGTTAACCCTAGAACGCCTAGGGGGGGGGGGTTGTATCAACCCCCCCCCCCCCCCCTGAGGTTTTTTCGAAGTGCACGCTAAACGGCTTGTCGTAGCGGGCTGAAATTTTCAATACCCTCTGGGGCAACCTTTGCGCATCTTTTGCCGAAAAAAAAATTGATCGGGTCATGTCAGGTCACGGAGTTATGACGTCATAAGAGGTACAGCCTCCGGCCGACAGTTACCAAACGTATGCGCCGAATCCCTAGGTTTTCTGCCGGTGATACCCACATTGTTTGATGGATCATGATGAAACTTCCCATGCATGTTGGGGCAAGCATTGGCTATCGTGTGGTGCAAGAAAATTGACCGGGTCAGGTCAGGTCACGGAGTTATGACGTCACAAGAGGAACAGCGTCCGGTACTATTTTTGAAAAGCGCCCGAACCACTATTTTGCTAATTCTTGTCACCTCAATGGGAATATGCAGCAATACTAGCTTCTATAGGGAGCAAATGGACCTCCCAAATCCAAAAATACAATCAGATTTCAAAAATTTAAATTTTGATTTTTCGAATTTCGGCCGCCGACTGTGACCTTGCCGACTTCCGGCGCTCCCAACGCGCCATTTTTAGAGCTAGGGAAACGAAATACATACCAAACGATAGAGAATTGATCAAGGAACACGATAGTGAAGGTTTCAAGTCCATATCTCCCACCGTTTTGCCGCAATCGCCGCCGAAAGTTGAAAAAAGTCTATTTTTCCGAAAATTTGACCTTTGACCGGTCAAAAGTAGGTCAAATGTTGACCAAAAAATATACCACCAATCGCGAGATCTCGTTGAGAGCAATCCGTTGTTTTTTTCCGCTAAGCTCTACGACCTTCTGTTTCGAAACGCCAGGGGGGGGGGGTCGTAACAACCCCCCCCCCGGTCGTTCGTGTTATGAGAAATGGCCTGGTCGTGCGAGGGTTAAACAATGTACAGAATCCAGACATTCCACAGAGCCTCAAGTAACGATAAAATGATTTTAACTACATAAATATTTTAGAGGCAACCTCAAAGCAAAAACCTCATAACTGTTGTCTTAAATGATGCACATTTACATAAAACTCGATGACTCATTCATTTTCGAGTATGTATAATGTTATGGTTCGGACATCATAGCTCCTCAAGCTGTTAATTTGTACTCACCCGCAGCCACGCTGAAATGCACTTAAATGACGTTCAAGAATCAAGGGCCTGCGTTGTCTGTCAAATGTATGCATATTCTCGTCGACTTTCACGATTTCTTTTTTAATCACGGAACTGAGGTCACTTCTCCGTGCTTAGTATTATGGTAGACGAAAGCCCGAATAACGTCACTTTTTTGTACCCATGTTTCTGCTGGCAATTCTATAAAACATAATATCTGATACAGGCCACACGTTAAAGGGACTATCCCACCTTTAACATGGAGTTTGAGTTGAGATAGCCAAGTTTGCGGCGAGGTTCAGAAACCACTATCTATCTAGGTTGCAACCCCCGCGGCCTCTTGGTGTTGATGAAATTCGTTCCCTTCATTTGAAAATGGGCCTTGTACAAGGCCCTATCTTCAACATGGAGCGACCGTTAGTGTGACGTCACCTCGCTTAGTCATTCTGATTTAAATGGGTTTGATCGTTGAAAAATCGCTTAAAACTTGGTCTGAACTTTGTTGTGGTGCCTACAGAGTAAAAAGAATCAGCTTTATGACAGTAATGTGGCCTGGGGAAGCAGGTAATTTTCGGCTGTGACGTCACATATTTGAAAGTTTGTGTTTGGAATATGGGAAGCCTAAGATGTCTAATGAAAAATAAATGCCAGAACCGTGTTCCTGGTCATCCAATCTATAAGGTCGGGCACAATTTAACTGGTTTTAACAACATTTTAGAAGGTGGGATAGTCCCTTTAATGATGCGTTAAGCCCTGTGTTAGAGTTGCAAAATTTCCCTACCGCACTACCGGCATGCCGGTAATTTTTCACTACCGCAGGTTTTTTCGTGGTATCTGGCATGTCTTGCCGGTAGCATGCCGGTATTTTTGATTTTGCACAAAAAATTATCAGCATATGATTCAAACTTTGGACACTAAGAGGCTATTGAATTGTAATAAGTTGGACAATGGGTGGCTGTTGGGTGGGGCGGTTACTGAAATTGCCAAAATGTGGCATCTCATGTAGGGGTAAGCCAGAATCAATAATGCAGGTTTTTTAGTATGCCGGTAATTTGGCGGTTTTTTTTGCTTGAGGCGTGGTAGCATGCCGGTATCCCAAAAAATGTTTGTGGGGCGGGGCGGTGCCGGTAGCAGCCCATTGGGAAAACTTTGCAACTCTACCCTGTGTGAATGGGAGGATCTACGCTCGACGAGTACAAAGCAACAGACGTGACAGCTTGAAGCCGAGCCGTTTACCAATACACCGTATCTCATTTCCTGCTGTCCGCCGTTGAATGCCGACCACATCCCGTTCCGTGTTTGTTGTCTGCCGTCGCCGCCCGTTGTTGTCCCCGCCCAGCGCTGTTTACGTCCGCCGCCTTTAGCGCCGTCCATCTCCGCTCCGCTGAAGGAGCCGCTCCGACCGGCTCCGATCGGCTCCGGCCAGTTTCGCTTCGGCTCCGCGGCGCGGCCGGACGGCGTCACTAAATGAGCCACGACGCCGTATTTCCCCGGGGGAGGCGGCCGCTCTGAACGGTAAGAAGGCCGCGCCGGGACAGCAGGCCGATTGGAGGTGGCGGACCGACGCTCCGGAACGGAACACTGAACGACAGGGGCACAGGCGACGGCAGAGGTGGGGAACGACACCGGTGGGAACGCATAGAGAAAGAGGAGAAGGGGTACTGTTTAATGAATTTTAATGTTCAGAATCTCCAATCACAAAGCTTTTCAGTTCAAACGTCACCTTTGAAACTCGAAGAAGAAAAAGGCAGGGGTTGGAGATCTGACTCGAATTCTATGGAGCTGAAGTTTGCAAGGGCTCCATATTTCAGGGGCCCCACGCACCCCTCATGGGACCTTCAAACGATCCCAGATGGTCCTATTCCCATATGAGGGCGTAAAAAACTAAAAAGTCTCAGGAGCACACACCTGTCTCTGCTGGCTCTTGCAAGCCTGAAGGGACCTCGCATCGGTCCGAGAGGGCTAAGCTACTCAGTACCTAGTGTGTGTGCCCAGGGGGATTTCGAACCCCACGACCTATACAGGATCTCCACTCTTATCCAATTGGTCATTAAATCATCTTCCATCTCTAGAAATATCCTGTCACCTGCAAACCCGTTCAAGTTGAGTGATAGCATTGAGTTTCGGAGTCGCGAAAATGCCGTTCGACCCTCCCCCTGGCGGTTGTTCTCAGTACCACAGCCTCACGAATCAACCGTTGAAGGCGCTGTAATCGCGTCTGGAAACGGCCGGCGCCGGTCCTCAGAAGCGACCGCGGATCCGCCGAGTAGCGTAAATCCCGAGAAACATCCTACGGAAAAACCAGCCCAGCACACGCATACCGACTGGAATATGGATGCCTCAGACCGCGCGGAGGGAGGGACGAGTCGGTCAGATGGACCTGCCCCTTCCCAGGAGGGTGTATCAGTATCGCCTGGCCTGCGCGGCCCTGCGCTCTCCTGGACACCGCCGCGGCCCTGACCGACCGGCCCGCCCCGCTGACCCTGATCCGATCGGAGTGGTAGGGGAGAGAGGGTAACCGCACAACGGCTGGTGATTCTCTCACACCACTGAGCCGCGGTGCCTCAGAAGATAACGCCAGACCGGCACAGTGATCAGTTCAAAGGGCACAACGACGAGTGAGATTAGTCTAACGTTCTGATTTTCAGTAAAAGTATGAAAAGGTGCCAACAAAACAGAGCGTACGCAAAAAATGCTTTTTAGTATCATCATAAGACTTTTATTGCTGCCACAGTCTCTTTAAAGCTTGCGTTTCGAGTTTGGACCTATCGCCATGTCTATTTACGATCACATGTCCGGTCTGAGATCGGTGGACAAGGGGAGATGGCCAGTGGCCACCGATGTCTGTTACAGTCGGATTCCACAGCCCCCGTGTGTACCACGGCATGATTTTGCGATCACGACCCCGACATGGCACGGTAACACCGAGAGCCCGAACCCGGTCCAACCGGGTCGTGGAAATGCCGACAGCAGACTCCCATAACCAGTCACGAAGAGCACTGGTTGGATGCAATCTCTCCCCGACGTCTGCACCGGTTGTACGAAATATCCCGTACATTTTGTCCAGTATCCGACCTGAGTCAGCATCACGCAGCGGAACCGGTAAACCGCCAGAAAAGCAGGCTGGTTCGCAAATCCAGTCAAATGCCAGCTCATCTGCATAGTTCTCCATTGATTGAATTACGTCAGGATTTAACCTACGCACGTCAAACTACTCCCACAGGTTCCGGTATTCCGGATACATAGCGGTATCCGTCTGAAGCAAACTAACCTATCATCACGTTAGTAACACGCTACCGCTCAGCGCTCTGTCCCCGTCCTCCTCCCTCCCTCTCCCTCCCTCCCTCCCCCTCTCTCTCTCTCCCCCTCTCTCTCTCTCCCTCCCTCTCTCTCTCTCTCTCTCTCTCTATCTCTCTCTCTCTCTCTCTCTCTCTCTCTCTCTCTCTCTCTCTCTCTCTCTCTCTCTCTCTCTCTCTCTCTCTCTCTCTCTCTCTCTCTCTCTCTCTCTCTCTCTCTTCCGTTATCGTCACGAGAAGAGTTCCCTCTCACGTCACGGGCCGGAAGTCGGTGGCCGTGACGCCGGAGGAAGTCTCTGAGGTGCCGTGGTCCGGAGTACCGCTACCGGAGATAACCCGGAGCTTCCCGGAAACGATGGAGTGAGCCAAATGACTCAGTCAAGGGCACGCGACCTGTGACACGCAGCGAGCGGGGTAACAGTCGACACGTGCGCCTGGAGAGGGGAGCGGCACGGGATGATTAGTGCCACCGCAACACACACACGGTGCGAAAGATGACGCAACATACAGACGACGTGAAAAAAGGCATTTTACAGAAATGCCTTAATAAGGTGCATTAAATACAAATGATAAAGCATCATCGTGTGCTTCTCAGTTTACATAATCATGTTTCTTTGGAAAGTCATGCATCGATACATCATGACATGCATCAACTAAAATCACCAGCATTCCATGTTGTTGATTCTAAGCCAAGTCATGCAGATGTAATACCTCACGGTAAAACTGAGAGGCTCAGGCTTCCTTAGAGCACGTCATAAGAAACAAATCATTCGCCGGTCACGGTTGTAAGCTCCAGCTGACGAAACACGTGACCAAAGGAAGCGCTCATGTCCTGGAGGACCGTGATCAATGCAATGGCCCGGGCGGCACGGAAGCCAAAATGACCACTGAAACTGTCAAACCAGCGCCGAAACCCAGCCTACAAACTTGCTGGTCTATATTGGGTCTTGCACTATGTCCCAGGGTATATCTATGTCCTTGCTGCCATCCTGCGATCTATGTAGGGCCTTGTCTGCGATCAGAGGCAGTCAGCCGGTCTGCCTTGTTGGTCTGCCGGGTCGGAAATGGACCTCAGCAAGTGACGGTGTCAGTCAGCAGCTCCGGGTAGCGAAACGATAGAAGGAAAGGAAGGACGCGCAAACAATGGCAGCAGACCAGCTTCCTGACGCATGCAAATGACGTCAGACGCACAGGCCAGGAGGTGTTTTACCAGAGAGCGTCTACAGACACAAGGCCGCGCCTGGATGGGGGTATTTTGGACCAAACAATGGTGACGCTGTCGCTTCCTTATTGACGTGTGCGGAGCTATTAAATTACATCATGTCCCAGACACATCAATAAATGCTCAAACCGCAATGGGCTGTTCGTGAGTCAGCCTTGCTCCGAAGGACAATGCAAAAAACTGCTACTTCTCACAGGACAGTCTCGCCCCCCCCCCTTGGCACCGCTACCCCAGCACCAACTTGCACAACACATAGGCACACACATTTTTTTTTTCATTCCATCAACCAATATCTCATAAAATGAGGTGTTGACGGCTCCATAAGTCAAACGATGAACGGTTCGGCTCTGTTTCCTCTCCGCCGGGCCAGTTAACGTTGCAGTCACTCTAGAACACGTCGCCGAACCATCCACTTCCACTGCAGTCACCCACGCCAACGCTGAGTGCTTCCTGGACTTGACACGACTTTTTGCTCACTATGCCCATTTAGCACGCCTCTTAGGTATTGCTACTGACCAGACAGAAACATAACAGAGATCATGCAACTGCATGCAGCTTCAAGGTTAACAAAGAGTGTTTTTACAGTGAGGGTGACAAGGGTGCCCACAGATCAAATTGTCAATGTCATATTCAAAGACAGAAATCGAACAAACACTTGTCAATGTCATCCTCAAATAAAAAAAAATCCCACCACGTTGTCTCGACTCCTTCCGACTGCAGAACGGGTTCGGCCACTTCTCACCGTTCCTAAAGCGGTAGATCTGCTGGTATGACGCCACTGTGCGGTCTTCCCCAGAACCGGGCTCGCTCGGCCCGGCTCGGCCCGGTGTGGTGGTCTGACGACCCGGCGCGGCGGTCAGAACACCTGAGTCGAGGCTTTGCCGTTGTTCCCGGCGCTGTATGTAATTTACCCACCTCCCCCGGCCCTAAGCGCATTTCCGTGTGTCTCACCATACACGGGGTTCCCTACCGGCGGCGGTAGTGCAGGTATTCATTCAGAGGAGATCCCTCGGATCCCGCCAATGTACCGGAGCGGAGGCGGACTGACACCTGCTTCACGACACAGGCGAGGTGAGGAAGGCGTCTCACCACCGCTACCACAGACGTACGTCAATGAAATGACGTCAGATCACGCGCCGTCACGCGGGAAGTGCGCCGTCAGTCTGACCTACGTGAATGGACCTGTGGACGACCTGTGGATTACCAATGTTCATGCAGTAGGACATGCATTACGTTCATATAGTAAGACAGTGTTTTTTTTCTCGAAAATTCGGTCAGAACAATCCAAAGGCCACCCATGGACCCTCTGCAACTTCTCTCATATCTATCGGTTAATGGTAATAGCTAACATAAAATTTCACATGCAGGAAACACAATTTGACGTTGAGCAATGGGCATTCTTTTTTCTTCTTCTTTTTTTTTTGTGTGTGATTTTGATTGGCACATCAATGCACCGAAAAAGCGAAGAAGCGCCCGTTTATAATGTCAACTTTTACTCAACATATTGCGGATAAAATATTACGGTAAAAACTCGAAAGAAATTTGTCCACAAATGGTTATCTTTTTGTTGTCACGTGTTTGACATATTGTTATCCATGTCATTCATGCATAATGTAACAGCTCGTTGTCTAAATATTCACTTGAGTCACTAGAAAAGCACTTGCAGCGTAGGTTACCATCGCGGAACAATTGGTGTCAAGGTCCCAGCTCCCGGCGAGGGCTCCCTCCCACCTGAACTCACCACGTGAGAGTTCAGGTCCCCAGTCCCCACGGCAGTCAGACAACACCTCGCTGGGTGTCTCAGGTAGGACCCCTGGCCTCTCATTCCCTCCCTCCCACGTCCGCCAAAACATCTGATCCGATTCGCATCCGTATTCCCCACGTAAGGGCTCACCTGTCTTTCGCCGTCGGACGGTGTTCGAGACTGTCCGGACCGGAGACTGTACCGGCTCGCTCCTCGGCACGGGGTTTTTCTCTCCGGTAGCGAAGCGTCATCGGGAGGGAGGGAGGGGAGGGGGAGGGGAGGCCGGGAGGATCCAGGTGGCGGCCGGCTATAGAGCCGGCCGCCGGCACAGTGGCTCATCAGTCGGTGCGCGGTGCTGAGGAGGGGAGGACCAAACGCGTGTGAGGTGCAGGTTCGACTGGAGGTGTGGTACGGAGGAGAGGAAAACATCGCTTCTGCTGCTGCTAGTGGGAACAAGGTGAGAAAGATGAAACTGAATGGGCACGGCGAGATCCGGAGGTTATATAAGTCGGTATTTCGGCTAATCTGTAGCTAATACTTTATACGGCACACAGCTATTTTTTCAGATTTGCCATGTGACCTAATTCTTACCAAGTTAATTTACATGTGAATTTAACTTTGAGGCGCTCGAATAATTTTGATTGGATAGGTAGGTGTACGAATATAGTGATACAAAAGCCTCGACGAAACACACGGCGCAGCAAGTATTGCTATACTTTTCAGTTTACCTCGCTAAGGCAGACGGAAACAAAAAGTTGTCCTGCCTCCAGTACGGAGCGTAATTTGAACGTACAGAGCGAGCCCAGTGCAGTACGGCGTCCTTGAGCCGGCCGGCTGACACGTGTGTGCCACCGCGGATCATCTACCGGCGGGCGGACGCTTCCAACAGGGGCGTCCATCCTCAAACTTTACGCTTCACCTAGTGATCGAAACACATAGCTTGCTTCCCACACATTTGATCAGATGTCTAAGAGTGCTTATTACAATAAGTGACCAACGTAACTAAACGGCGGTAGTTCAACATTGATATCACCATGCATCGCTGACCAATGGCGCTTTGCATATTCGAGTCTATCCTGCCCGCACCGAGCCTGGCGCTTTGTTGCCCGTTTGTCCTTGGCAGTAACCAGGCAAAGTCTGACCGCTCGGACCCCGGCCGGTTTTCGCTGTTAACTGCTAATGAACAACACAGACTGGATCTGCCGCGCGGCGAGGTGTAGGGAGCGGTTATCGTTATGGCCTTGTCGTACACCTGCATGCTCGTTTGTAGCGACGAAAGGCATAGGGAAGACGGAAACACTAATGGCCTGAGAATGTTCAAATTCTAGCGTAGAGTTGTAATTATACTTAATGATGATCCTGTGAGATACCAGCTCTAATCTTGCCTGGTTTTCCTATTCTATCGAAAATAAACCGAACGTAGTTTTCAATCTCGAGGATTTCACATGTGAATTTAACCGACACGGAAAGGTTTGTGACCTCTAGGTCACTGACTTGACCCTGTAGTTACCAGAGTAGGCACCCGGCCAAACCAGTGTGACACCTATAGGATTATCGGCTAGCCGTGCCCTCTTGCCAGATTTCTAGCGGGCCTCAGCCTCGTAGCAGTCTTATCTGTAGGCTGACAGCCGAGTAGTAATTTGTTGGTAGATTGCGGCGCACACATTTACCAAGAACTATACCAGCAGCTAATCCGAAGGTTGACCTCAAAACAGGGGTAACTGTGTAATGTAAGCCATTGTTATAAGCACACAAAAGGTAATCACAAAATATGAAAGAGCAATACCTATTTCAAAGATAGAAACTCACGATCACGATTCACGATACTTACCAATACCTGTCGTCATAGGAAATAAATAAGTCAGTACATTGCCTGCATAAAACACAAGCGCCTGCCCGACCAAGCTACAAACTCAGGGAGAAGAAAACAATCAGCAAAAAGCCCAGCTGCCATCGATTCACACCATAGCGTCCTTGCCACTCACATCAACACATTATCCGCGCTTCCACATACTTGATGACACATTTCCGTTTTGTTTCACGCCTGTCCTGAGCGTCTCACCGATGCGGTTGGAGCACGTGGCCGTTTTTCCAGCCCCCCCCCCCCCCCCTATAGCGATTCTCGCGCCGATAAGGGCCGCCCGGAAACCGTGCACGCGCCAGCCTATGACGTCACCAGGGCCTGGAAAACACGGCGTGCCGGGCGCGAGGTTAGCGTCTTGGCCGCCGCTGCAGTCCCCGGCTAGTGCGCGCCCGGGCGTCGCAGTCACCACTATTAGTGAGGATGGTACAGCATGTGTGTGGGTGAATACGATCTCGTGGGGGGGGGGGGACTTGGCAAGTGAATGAACACACATAAAGACGTGGCGATCTTTGTCTTCAAGGCTTGTAGCACGTTTTTATCAAAGAAATGATTTTGATTGTTGTCAAATATTAGATGAGTGCAGCATCTTTACATGCATGAAGCTGATGATACGAAACTGGCTTTAGGAGCGAATCAAATGAAATAACCCCACAACATGTTTCATTCAGTCCGCCTGCTCCGTTTCTCACTCTTTCCCGTCTCCTGTTTCAGATGACGCTCACAATGCGGCTGGCAGCCGTCCTGCTGGTCTGTTGGACGGTGGCGAGTCACGCCGAGGCTCGCGAAAAACGACAAGGTTAGTCGGGTGACTCAGCAGGGGAAGAGCGTGATCACTGCTTGTCCGACGGTCTGTATGCAGACGATTGCAAAATAAACAGAAAACATGTCTTTAACTGTTCGTGCAAACACAACTGTTGTGGTTTGTTCATTATGGTCGGCCAAGTCATCCCTTAATTATTTTTGGAAAACACATACAGCCGTTCCCTTTGAACTTTGTCCTTTTGGAATAATTCCATCATTATTATCATCAGCAAGCTAAAATTGTTCAAGGACAAAACAAGTAATGCATAAGCCGAAGCTGTTTTCGGGTGATTAATTACGATTTGCAGGCTCATTTTGATCCCTGTCCTTTTCCACTGATCTTCCGTTGGATGTTCTCCCCGTGTCCTGTCAGTGGCCTGACCTGTCGATCTTCCCCACCCTGCAGCGATTCAGTTTGGCGTGGAGCCGCGTCCGTTCGACTCGGACTGCGTGGACTACGCGCGCCGGCCGGGTCGCTGCGGCCCGCTGCGCGACTGTCCCGGCTGGCTGAGGGTGGTCTCCAACCACCCCAGCCAGCAGGACGTGCACAACCTGAGGAACAGCCTCTGCGGCCGGACTCCCAACCAGGTGCCGCTTATCTGCTGTCCGCGCAGCGCCGGACCCATCAAGGAGACCATCCAGCCGCCCACGGCACCACCCACCCGGCCCACCCCCCGGCCCACCCCGCGGCCCACGCAGCCGCCGCCGACCCGGCCTCCGACCCCGCGGCCCACCCAGCCGACCGGCGGCGACCGGGTGCCCGAGGAGCACCCCAACCGGCGCCTGCTGCCCAACGACAACGCGTGCGGCATCAACATCCACAACCGGATCGTGGGAGGCAACGTGGCCGACCTGGCAGAGTACCCGTGGCTGGCCATCCTCGGATACGAGGGTGAGTAAACTGAAAGGACGCGCCTGGTCGTGTGTAGAACTAGAGACACTCGGCTTGCAAGCGCTTTAGCATGGGCGTAAGAACCTCACAAAAAATGGGAGGGGGCAGCGAAATTTCAATATCACTTTGTGGGAGCCCCAATGCCCCTATGAAGAAATTCTTTGCAGTTTTGTGCTCATCTTACCTCGCTGAATCATTTCCTACATTTTGTTCCGTTTTAAATAAAAAATAAAGAGTTAACTTTAAAAAAAACTGAAAGTGGAAGAGCCATGCCAGCCCCCCCCCCCCCCCCCCTGTTCCTTCGCCTATGCGCTTTAGCGAACGCCGTTTGCAATTACAACTAACTTCACCGTTAACAGTTGGGACTCGAAGCATAAACACATTTCAACCGAACCCGGCCGTCATTAACTCCACTAAAAATGGACGTCTGAGTGGCTATCTGTAAGATCGATGCGAAGGAGAAAGCTGATCCCATACCAGTTACAACATCCTTTTAATTATCAGCGATGCTGGGTCGTTCGTTTTCAGTTCATTAGCACCCGGCACGGATACCGTTGTTTTATAAATCTGGCGGGCAGATTATGTGTCTGGTACTGTCCGGCTCAGCTCACGAGAGGCGCCAAGGCATACTCTTGGGCTGAAAGATACCAGGAACGATCGGTGTTATGCTCGTTCTTTCGTGACAGAAAGATAGGCTGGGTATCATGACAGTATTAGGAGAGTGCCAGGGGTCAAACACGACTCTGGGGTTATACAACTGTGTGACACTAAGCCGGCTCGACCCGTCCCGTCGCCACCGCACTCTGACGGCCCTCTCCATCCTCCCCTGGCTCTCCCGCGGCCGGTCGATCCGGTACCGGTCCCCACTCCCGTGACTGGCCGATAGTACCGCTGTCCGCTTACTGCCGTCTCTCAGACGGGATTGCGGTCACAGGCAGAACCCTCGCCGCGTCCCTGACAGCCGCAAATACGCCAGAAACTGCGCCGTGACATTTACTACGAGACCGAGATTGGTATTGAATCAAGTAAAGTGACAGGTTTGTGAGGATAATAGGCCGATTTGGTTTTCATGTCTTTCTAGATGTAGATCCCGCAGAATTTTCAACGACGACTACCTTCCTTGCTTGTCTTTATGTGGAAGAACATAGTTGATGAACACCATCATCAAGGCAGACCAATTTCATTCGTCCCGTTAACCAAAACTGTCCAAATATTAGTCGTTACATACAGGCATTAAACAAAACGCATATAACAGGAAAATTATAAATAATACCACGTTACTGTCATCGAGACCTCTTCCGAACCATCTCTGACCACTGCCCCCCCCCCCTCCCCCAGTGGTGGGCACCGGCTCTGTGGAGTTCAACTGCGGTGGCACCCTCATCAACAACCGGTACGTGCTGACGGCGTCCCACTGCGTGGTCAGCCTGCCGTCCGACTTCCGACTGACCTCTGTCCGGCTGGGAGAGTACAACCTGCGCACCGCCGTCGACTGCCAGGTGGTGAGTAGATATGACCTGAGACAGTACGGTACAACCTGAGGACGGCTGTCGACTGCCAGCTGGTGAGTAGATACAACCTGAGACAGTACGGTACAACCTGAGGACGGCAGTGGGCTTTGTGACGCACATATATAGGAGAATTGGGACATGAATTGGGACAGGTCATGAATAAGATGAGACAGGTTGAAAGTACATTAGAGTTGGTGAAAAGCGAATAATGCAAAGGTAGATATGCATAACATGCAGTTTGCAGTCAGCATCGGTATGCGGATAAAATCACCGCTGCCTAGGATGATAGTCTGATAAATCTTTTGGACGTGGGAAGCCCCGTATGGCATACCTTACACGAAAAGGCCTCTATAATCATTCAGTGACATCGTCACTTCTAGCCACAATGACCGATACAAGGGCAGTGCTTCAAAGGTCAGCTCGTGGCATCACCGCCAAAAACACATGCAATTACAAAATATCCCAATTAGCAAGTGTTGTTTTCAAATAGTTGTCATGCTCGATATGATCGTGATTCAAGCGTATGTGATGGCAAATCCACGTGGAAATCCCCTCGCGTGAGAGGACCAGTCTCAGTTTCGTCGTAAGCATAAAGCATTTGACCAGACTGTGTGATGCGTCACCTCATCAATGAACGTTTCTATGAGAAATGCATGCATCACTTATAATAAAACGACATGAGTCGTCCAGTACGTATCATCGTTATACCCTAAAACGAGGAAAACTACGATGCGTTTCAAAGCGTCAAATTACCTTCAGACTTACGAGTAGAACTAAACACACATATTCAAATAAGAGATGAAATTAATAATGCATGTTAGGATATGCAAACCAAGCACTACAGGCCCCCGCTGAAAAGTTCAAGTGAAAATACTGTTTCGTCTTCCTGATGCCATGCTATGCAAAACACGAAGAGACTAGCGACATTAGAGATGGACGGAACTTTCCAAACCACTGCAGCAAACTTTGACCGAGCCCGGTCCTCCCTCTCTCCTTGCAGCAAGGCGGCCGAGAGGTGTGCGCCGACCCGGTGCAGGACTTTGGCATCGCCCAGGTGATCGCGCATCCCGACTACAACAAGCCGAACCGGTTCTGGAACGACATCGCGCTGCTGCGGCTCGACCGACAGGTCCAGAACAGCTGTGAGTAAACTAAAGACAGTACAAAACAGCTGTGAGTAAGCTATAGACAGGTCCAGGACAGTTCTTCACGGTTAAAGCTTAACATCTATCAAGGCTCAGTTCAGGAAGATGACCGAATAAGTGTCACCTGCATATAAAGCTATAGAGGTAAATGATCTAAGAGGCAGCGCCGCAGCAGCCGTACTGCTCAGAACGTTCCTTTGGCGCTGGCTACCTGCCCGAATCCGGGACCTGAAGACACCGACATTCCGCGTGCCCAAAGGATTATTGCCGCGCTGTCCTGAAACCAACCCTAATCCCTTACCGTGAAGCGCTGTTACCGAGAGCGAAATTTCGAGAACGTCATCCTCCGCGTTCCTTCCATGACGAATTCATAAACAGGGGGGCGTTGTTTTTCACGGCCATTAGCTCCCGGTTCTCCGGCGTTGTCTGTGGTTACACGAGCGTGCACTGAGCCCTCCACCCTGTCCCGATCAGCCCAGCTGTATGTCTGCCATGTCTGCCTGTCAAGGTGGTACCAGGCACCAGGTGCATGCCTCACAGTGGAGGGTATCATGGAGGGATAGTTGTTTTAGTGTGTACCCACGGCAAATAGTCCACAGACCGATCCAATACCACGTCACGGTAGGTATCGTCTGGCCAGTGCCGTGTCATGACACGGAGAAAAGCGGCTTATGTAGGCATACGAAGCCAGACTCAGCCACAGTCATGATAGTTGGAGAGAACTGACGTCCTGAATGATCACAATCTGACAGGACTGAGGCCTTCCAATGTCCAAGCACTGCAAGACCCCATATTGACGTGAAAGGATAACCAGCATCTAAAATGTGAAAAGCTGTTGATAAGCATACAGGTTTGACTAGCCCATTTATCTAACAGATAATCAGATACCTACGGACGCATCAGCTTATTTCACATTATAAACAATCCATGAGGTATCAAGTCCCGTCTAAACCATAACGCAATTCCACAAACTTCCTTGCAGACCTAGCGTTAAAGGCTCTGCAGACGACAGTCCTGGCAGGAACGTTTACAGCAGCACCCTGACGCCATCCCTCTCTGTTTGCAGTATACGTCAGCCCGCTGTGTCTGCCGTTCGGCGACTGGAGGACCCGGGACCTCGGTAACACAAACCTCTGGGTGGCCGGCTTCGGACTCACGCAGGCCTGTGAGTATGGATGGGTCCACACTGATTGATCCTTTTGAAACGTTTGACACAGACTAGATAACGAATGTTCATTGCTAAGAGGCTAAAACAAAATGTCACTGCTATCAATGATAATTGGAGCTAAAAATCCTAACTATTCAAAGTTTATTATAAATGTTCGTTACACTTCGTCCTCCCATTGTCTGTCCCTTACTGTCCATTCCTGGTCTAAGGATTGGTCAGCACGTGTTGCCGTCTGGGTGAGGCCGGATGTCACTGTATTCACCTCACTTTACGGAACCGGACGCTACAATCGGACTTGTCCGTTCTCAGGTCCGGTCTAAGCCGGAGTTAACTATCAAACTTCCTGTAATCACCGATAATTGGGTGTGTGCAACAGGATGAAAACAATACGTTAAAGAGCTGCATACAAGCAAACAAATATCGAAGTGCTGAAAAACGTAGCAATAATGACTAGTAACGAGTAGATTTTTCTCACATCAGCGCCTGAAAAGCAAAGTAGCAAGGTGTGAGCCTCCGTAAAATGAAGCGTGATATTGTGTTCGAAGATAGCAGCCTCATCCTTATCCATTTTGGCGTGATACTGCACCCTATACCCTTGGCAGTAACTGCTTGCTCACCCCAGCATCGCCGTTCCCCGTTTGGCAACCCTATAAACGCACCCCTACCAACAAAACACACAGCTTAGAGGTCATTTCGTACAGTCTCCCTTCTCTACACGGTATTCGCAACTCTTTCTCCTCTCTCCTCTCCCCATTCGGCGACTATATTTCTGACGCCCCCTCTCCCTCTCCCCCGCAGTCGGCGACTCGAGTGACCTGCTGATGGAGCTGAAGGTGCCCGTCGTGTCCAACGACCAGTGCGCCCAGGTGTTCCGCCGACAGCAGGCCGTCATCGGACCCAACCAGATGTGTGCCGGCGGGGAGGCCGGCCGCGACTCGTGCTCGGGTGACTCGGGAGGTCCTCTGATGGGCGTCAACCAGTTCGGACCGCCGTACAGGATCGTCGGCGTGGTGTCGTTCGGTGTGACCCGCTGCGGCACGGCCAATGTGCCCGGAGTGTACACCCGGGTCGGGCAGTACCTCAACTGGATCATGGACAACATCCGGGCCTAGGTGACGACCAGGGAGGTACGACAGACGTGCTGGAGTAAGAAGAATGATGGCACAGAGAGCAAAGAAAAAGGAGACCCGGAGGAGGGGAGAGCAAGGAGAAAACTGTCCAAGCTGTAGCGTCATGGAGAGTACATCGACTGGGACGCTATCAGATACCATAGATGTCGCTTTGTCCTGGAGAGAGAACACCCGAGGTCGAGACGCGGTGTTGGAGCGAGGTGCTCCGATGGAGACGGTTATGGGCACCGGTTGTGCTGATAAATACGAAAGAACTTTTATGTACAATTGTGAACTTTGAATTATACTGCTTTCGGAGATTATTGTAATTTTACAAAGTGATGTTCTATTGTGCGCAGTTTCTTCAAAATAATTAAAACGGATTAAAAGCAATTGTGACTTGGGAACGGATGAAAGCAATGTTGATGCAGTCAATCAAGTTTGAAGAATCGTGATCTAAGTGGCGCTAGAACTTATTTCTGAACTACTCAAATGACCATCAACGGCACGGGTGTAAAACTTCTTTAGCATAATCGTGCGTTTTTTCATGCATCCATAATTAGATGATTGGGTTTTTGGGCCATGAACTGATAGAAGTTTTCTGTCATAAGCATTGTACTCATTGGTCATGCTCAGTTGAAACATCAGTCGTTAAATGCAAGCCGTATGTGTGAATATATGAAATGTATGATAGTATGAATGTACCGGAAGTCGAATATGTGAATGAGAATCGCTATTACGATGTTCAGTGATCGTACATTGACCACCATTTTAGTATGGTATTGTGATGATGTATGTTATGAGCGCGCAATGAAACAAATGCTTGTTTTAGTGCTTATGACTTGCTTGGAGGTCCACCGAAATGGTGAGGTAAATGAATAAAACGGAAACGAAAACTTGTGCAGTTTATGAAACTCACGAAGATGCTATGGTAGGGACATCAAAACAAAGAAGTGTAAAAACAAAATGTCAGAAGGTGGGATCTCTTCGACCACCTAATAATTGTCTGGTTTCTCTCAGCTAAAATTGGTGCAGCTTAAAAACGACTAGACAAATCAGCGGCGCCCCCTTTACACAGGCACCACATGCCTCCGAGCGACGCCGTGTGGCTGGACCCGGGACGGGTATGGAAAAGTCCGTCGCACAATTCACAAACAGCTGTGGGTCGGCCCAGTGAACTGAGGATCAGCACTATAGCTCCTTCAAGGCTGTTTTTAAACACGTGAGACAATACTTGGTGGGCGCACTTAAATCTCGGATAGCATTGGGTAGGTAGGACAGAGCTACCGTTCTATGCAGCTGACCTAGTTCACATTACTCACAGGCTCCACCTCTCACCAGCTGGTGCTACAGGGGACAGTGAGGGATGTTTTCGGAGATCCTGAGATGATCGGGGCAGTCCACTTCAAAGGGCTGAGATTGACAGACGTGACAACGGCTAATCTTCGGCGAACCATCACGTTTTGGATGCCAGGTAATACCAGGCATTCGTAATTTTTATTGGAGGATTTGTTACCGGGTCTCCTTTCGCATCGCAGTGCATGGCGTCTCGCAACAAACGATCACACGCCGATATCGTGCGATTGGAAAGGAAAACAGTTTCCCACATCGGCATATATGAATCCAGACTTATTCAGGCCCTCATGTTCAGCTCTAAGTGCACCTTTGGTAAATTAAGAAGTTCCAATTTTTGTCCTCTTTCAAACTGTGTTCCGGACAAAAAGGTAACATATCAGGTCAACGAGCATTCGATGTTGCTCGATTTCAGTTAACTCGAAGGTGATGTCGATAATCATCTGACTGTTTTGCTCCCCTTCAACTCTCGTTTGTTCCTGGTTCGAATTATAATCCCATGTCACTGTAATCGCACATAAAGATATATATGTTCCGGCTTTAAAGTTGCAGCTGCAAGTATACAACACAGAACACGGAAAGGAGACACCGGTTTCATCATGCTGCAAGAGTCGATAGACAACTCTGCTTGTATATGACTTTTGTTCCGACTCAGAGCTGCTGACAGATGACATGCATGCTAACAGGAAGCATCGTTTTAATCCTTGTCGATACACCATGCTTCGGATGGCACCAGTAGCCCGATGGAAATATACCAGATGCCCGATTGAAATATACAAGATGCCCCTACCCAGGGCTGTGCTTGACTCATGAGTCGAGTCAGAAATTTGACTCAACTCTGACTCAAATGAGTCAGATTTGAGTCGAGTCGGATAAGATGTTGAGCTGTTGAGTTGAGTCAGAGTTGAGTCAGACAAAAATATGAAGGTGATGAGTTGAGTCAGAGTTGAGTCAGTAAAATAACTTTTGACATTGACACACACACATATATATATATATATATATATATATATATATATATATATATATATATATATATATATATATATATATATATATATATATATATATATATATATATATATATATATATATATATATATATATATATATATATATATATATATATATATATAAGCTTTCCACCACCCCCTCGCTTAACAACTTAGCCCTGCTGCCAGATTCCCCCCCCGCTCAACAACTTTTTTATTTGAGTCAATTTTGAGTCAACTCACTTGACTCAACAAAAAGTTTGAGTCAAGTTTGAGTCGACTCATATTTTCAATGAACCGCTTGAGTCATGAGTCGAGTCACGGGAAAACTCAGCTCCTTGTTTGAGTCAGAGTTGAGTCAGGGCTTTCTGAAGTTGAATGATGAGTCGAGTCGGCAAATTTTTTTTAGTCGAGCACAACCCTGCCCCTACCTACATTCTATGGTGATTTTTAGTTACACAAGCTCGACATGAATCACGATGTTTCCAAAAACCCCTGCTGATATGTTCTAATAAAGGCTTGTTTCACAAAATTACAAAGAGAAAAATAATCCAAACGACAGACGAATCGTGTCGTACCTTGAAAACTGTAAAATAAGATGGTAAGTCGCCTGCAAATAACTTGTTGAAATCACGAAATGGAGCTCTTAGCAACAAAGTAGATCGGAATCCGTTTCGTCGATGACTTCATAGTGCCGTCGAGCGTCGTTTTATCGCGACGCAGGCATTAGTGATTTTGAGGGGTTTTGCCTTTCGACATTCGACATTCCTCCTTTCGACATCATATATATGACGTGAACTAGCAGCAACTTTGACTTGTACTATCCCAATCTACGACAGTCCGTGCCCAACCGTCTCGAGGGGCTGCATTGGAGGGAGTATGGGATTAGCTATCAGTATCAATATTTCTTTCTGGAATACCGTTCATCTAATGTCACCGGTTACCCATCAATGAGAGAGGGTAGGGGCAAACGTCCCACCCGACATTCCACAGCTTTTCTAAAGCGTTAATTCCGATAGGAAATGGAGTGAAGTAGTAACTTGCTGTCGAGAGCTTATTGAAACATAGCGTCACGTCAGCGATAAAAATGCATCGATAATTATCGCTCCGTCCCTTCGCAGACCGCCAGCGCCGTAGCGGCCGATATATGCACTAATGACTGCACCAATTGTAGATGGCAGCACACTCTCCGGTATTTAGCACCCGACTACATGTGCCGTTAAAGGGACCCTCCCACCTTCAAAAAAGTTTATGAATTGGCATGAAAGTGATGTCGCTCGGCTCAGAAAGAGCGAAAACGAATATCTATCAAATTTCACCGAAAAATATTCACCGGTTTTCAAGATATTAAACTTTTACTTTTGTTTACTTTTTTGGGATCTCCGCTGTTTCTAGCGACTTTATTTTAGAAGTGCGGCGTTTGCGGCAGATGTTGCGCGCAAATAGCATATACCACCGCGTGCTACAAAACGTTTTAGTCAAACATTTAAAAATCGCTAGATATCTGCGCTGACGTCACACATTCAGAGGGGTATTCCTAAGCATTAGCCCCTCTGAATCAAAATGCTGCAATTTTGAAATTCAATATTTCCGATTTAAGGCATTTCTCGATGTTGTGAGTGCCGAAACCGGTAATTGTGAGCCAGGGACCCCATTTTGGCTATCTCAACTCAAATCTAATGTTAAGGTGGGAGGGTCCCTTTAATCGGCTCAGTTCTGCCGTAAGCCGCGATCGTCCGATTACATATCACACACCCAGTGTGAGAGGCCGGGATTCAAGGCCAGACACTGCCGGCTGCACCTCGGCCGGTCTGAGGCCGTGGGTCGGGCTCTCAGCTCTGCATCGCGGAGGTAGCCTCCACCAGCCAGTCGTGGAGTCCGAGGGAGGGGGCTAGAGGAGGCTGAGGCACATGGGCCCGCATACAGTGCTACTGGCTTCACATCAAGTTGTATTCCATTTTGGCAATAGCATTGGAGGGGTGGAAACTTACGTAACGACGATTTACCAATAAACACTACGCATATGAAAAATAGGAAGAACATTCAAAAGTAGCGACACCAAAATCGTACGGAGATTTCAGGACTACTTACCCCGATAAAAACGGTGACGCATAACTTCTTTTCAAATATAAAGCAAATACCAATAAAATTTACCCTTCGGTGCCCATCGGTGATGGTTCCCTACACGTACTAGGTACAGGATGACGGTCATCGATCAGCCAACCGGGGTAAAGGGCAGCTCCCGCAACAGCATACCGTCTCCGGAGTGAACGTTTGAGTGGCTGGGCGATTTCGTCCTAACAACGGTACGATCTAGGTCGCACATGAAACTATGAACACTTGGTTTAAACTTGTGTTCTGGCGTAACTTCGAATTGCTGACTATGCCTTTGAAGTTTGTTACAACTTACTTCAAAGCATTTAAAGGTAGTGTGCCACCTTTGAAAGATTTCCCATTTTATTTTTCCTAGGATAAGAAGCTTCTGTTTTTACCTAATATCGCAAAAAAAAAATCAAAAATGGGCCTGGAATAGTGCCTTTTTCGCCTAAAAGTTTATCGGTTTTTCGATATGTATAACAACTGTAGTGTAAGTGGGCTGACCTGCAAACAGGCGTCGGCAACAATCGCGAATGCGGCGCACATGTGACAATAAGCAAAGGTCATAGAGTTACGACGTACAGTATATCTAAAAAGTATGTCCCCTGGTTTGGCTCTCCCACAGGAGGCGAATCGGTAACTTGGCTGAATCCCAGTTGCGGCATCCGGCCGCCAGGGTCGCTGCCGCGCGAGCGGCCTTGACCGCTCGCATGTCATTGGCAGTTCGGTCCCTCCCCATCTATACCGAGGTGGGGAGGGGAGAAGAGGGGAAGAGAGGGGAGGGAGCGGCATCCGCTCGGCACTTGGCGATACCTGGCTGACCCAGCGCTCCCTCGCTGACCTTGTCCTGCCCTCAGGCGAAGACCGACTTCCTGGCCTGTAGCGGCCCAGCGGAAAACCGAGCTCGCGGGGCGCGACTCCATTGGCCCAATCTTATAAATGGAATGCTGTCGTATTCACGGCTTTAGATAATACTAATAGTGATACCAGCAGTGGATGTGGTAAAATACAGTCCAAAATAAACGAAAGCACTCGATTCGTGCATAATGCGCCCTCCCATTCAAATAAGCCCGCCCACTTCGATAGATGGTGTAGTTTCTTAGGGCGTAAAAGATGCAAAACACTACCGATTTTTTTTTAGCTCGGCCACTGGGACCGACAATATACAATTGACTGAAATGCATGAAAACCATTTTGCATTTAGGTAATAGCCGTTTTCTGCACCCAAACTTTAGCCTGTGACGCCCTGTCCATTCTAAAGCGTTTATAAGATTGGTCCCAGCACCCGATTTTATATGAGGAAGTCGTTTAAAAAGCATCTTATTTCTAACGAATTTATTATTATGGCCACTTTTACAGGACGTCTATAGAGCTTTGACTTTTACATTTCTTCCTCGTTCAGGAGAAACGTTTTAACCCTCACCGGACCTTCAGGTTTTCTGAATACCGAGGGACGTTGGGGGTTGGAAGTGAGGAAACAACCCCCTTCGCCGATTCGCCCCTAATTGAGCTAGAGCCTCACGAAAGAAACGATCGTGTGCGTCGTTACGAAATGCAGCGATTGGTCTCCGATTTAAGGACCAGGGTCAGCCGATGACTTCGGAGGTCAGGTCAAGTGGCCCAAGGCACAGGTTCGGTTTTTGGTAAATAACTTCGCTAAAAATGATCGCAGACCCGCGATTTTAGCAGCATCGTGTTTGTCTAGCTCAGGCGTGTCGAATGGTATACTTTTTCTTCGGGTGAGATCAACTTAACCCTCGCCCGTATAGAGGGGGGGGGTCGAACGGACCCCCTCCCTCGGTTTTTCGCGAATAACTCGCGTAAAAAGCGGCCGATCGCGACGAAACTTTCGTTACCCTCGCGTTAATCAATTCTACACTCACCCTGAAATCGTCATGACCCTGATCTTAATGACCTTTGACCTGCGACCTACTTTTCGAGACCATGTTTGGCCGGAATCGCGATTCGGCGTATGTCGGCTCGCATTAGCGGCGCGTTTGCAGTCTTTTCGTGGTTTTAAGCGTTCAAACATGGGATATGATGTTGCTTCCATGCATTAGGGTGGGTGTCAAGGTCACCGGAAAGTCAGGTCAGGTATTGACCTTTGATGACCTCGGTTCACTTTTTCGAGTTTTACATGTTTCTAGGCCAGTTTTAGGAGCTGAATTCGAATTTAGCAGCCATATGAACATTTACGAAATAGCTTTGGTGCCCTCGTAACATGTTGCGAAGCTGTCAGAGGCGGTTGCCACCTACTACGAATACCCTTACTGGTTGACCTGACCTGACCTGACCCGACCTGGCCTAAATGCATGAAGACATCATCTGTGATCAAAACTAACATGATATTCGTGATCAGCACCCCGAAAACCCCATAGCAGCCACGCTTTACGACTTTCTAACAGGCCCGATTTTGCCGACTTTTGGGTCATTGACCTGACCTGGAAAGTCAACCGATGACCTAGGACCTTAAAATTGGGTATCATCGACTTCCTCTCGTCACGGCCAACACGCTCGTTTTTCCGCGAAGCTCTAGCTCGATCAGGGGCGAAACGGCAAGGGAGGGTCCAACGGACCCCCCCCCCCCCCTTATACGTTTGCGGCTGGAAAAACACCAATATGGGCGAGAGTTAAGGTGTTAACCTCGGGTCAAGGTCAGGTCACAGCCCGTCAGGTCACGAACCTGGTCAAAGGAGGTCATATTGCAATATATCAATCGATTCGGCAGGTCTTTTCATGTCCATTAGTGGCTTTATCGACTCGGTAGCTTTAGTTGATCGGGAGTTATTGACGAAAAACTGATACCCTTGGTTACGTGATAAATGACGTCACGCAAGATCAACAAAGCAAAATTAAAGCATCAGACCTTGCAAGGAGCGCATGAAATCGCGATTCCGTGTGCTTGAGAATTTGAGATAGTTGTATATCATTTCCGGACCAAACTAGCAATTTCCATATTCCCCTGACTTTTAATGGTGAGAGACTGACCTGATCTCAGGCGACCCTTCAGAAAATCCGAGATATTCATTTATACAAGTTGTGAGACTCTCGATCATACTATAAGATCCTGTAAGTTTCATCTCCCTATGAAAGCTCTGCACTGAGGGTGTAGCGAAGTTGAACATTTTAGGAGTGTGCACACAGTCCTAAAATGTTGAGGACAGTTTAGGACAGTTTCACACAGTTCATTTTAGGATTGCTCATTTATGACGTCATAGATCAGTGACCTGACTTGACTTAAAAATGCGGTTGGCGTAAAAAATTTCTGACTTATCAAATCCCGACTAAAAAATCGACTTATAATCCGGTTAATCAAATCCCGACCATGTTTTTACCTGGCCATTAATGTTCTAGCCTTACAGGTGATTGTTTGAACGCGGAAGATGCTGAATCTTGGTTAACCCCATACTTATCGTATGATAAAGAACGTCAGTGTTAGAAAGTTAATTAACAATTTTATTTAGGATAGTTTAATTCAAGTGGGTATAATCCGACTTGACAATTTACTAGGAGGGTTTTGCAGCGCTATTAGTTTTTAATTATAAATCATTGCTAATTTCGACCCGGATATCGTTATTCAATGCTGGCCTTTGCGTCCTCAGAAAGTTGTTTATAGTCATGAAGGCTTGCATTGGCCCATACTTTCCATTTTTCAGCACTATTATTCGCCGTAGTTGACCAGGTGTTTTCTTCAGCTCTCCCCCGAATCCTTTGGCTTAGACCTGGCGTATCACCCGTGCATCGCAAGACGCACCTACCACACACAAGTTCATGATCCCCACGAACCCACATCAGCGTCCGTTCGCTTGGTGTGTGACCCCTTGACCTTTGGCCGCGACAACTGCCAGCTTGCCGGAGCACCCCTCCCTACACGCGCTGCCCCGCCCGCTCCCCTCCCTCCCCCCCCCCCCCCGGGGTCGTGTCACGAAGGTTCGGGGTTACGCTACTACCGGCCGCTGCGCAGCTGTCACCTAGCGCCTGGGAATGTGTGGTCTGGTGCGGATTCAGCCAACTACCGGCTCGCGACACCAGCGCCACGTAGTGGCGACGGTACATTCTTTTTAGACACACTGTACGGGAATGAGTTATCAGCTGTCTAATCGTAGACAACACAATGTCGAGCCTTACCCCGCGTTCGATGTCTCTCGGACGACGAAGATTCTACGCCGTCCGGCCAATCACGTTCCATAACCGCAGCCGAGCCCCCTTTGACCTTGGACGGGATTGGCCGGACGACGTAGAATCTTCGCCGTCCGAGAGACATCGAACGCGGGGTTAAACTGTAAGCCTGTATTGGTATTGTTTCTTTTATTTGGCTGTCGAACATTATTTATGGTTTGAAATATGATTTTATGTAAGATAATTGATACGAAAAAGCCGTTTCTTAAGTTATGACCCCATTTCACCACACGCAAGTGGCAGAAATGACAATGATCAGCTGACGCATTTTTCTTGGCCGAAGTCAGAGCGCGCGGCCCGACGCACCACCACCGCACTACAAAGTATGAGCAGAAGCCGCGCCCAAAGCCAGGGCCCCGGTAACGTGAGGTAGCCGAGTCGGGGCAGCGTGCGCTGACCCAAGCCGGGGCCGCAGCTTTGGGCGCGGTCTACCGCATCCCCGCGGGCAGCCCCGGGCTATTACATGACACCGGGAGGATGCGCGGCCCCGGCTTGGGTCAGCGCACGCTGCCCCGACTCGGCTACCTCACGTTACCGGGGCCCTGGCTTTGGGCGCGGTCTACCGCACCACCTGACAGGCGTGTTCGAAACCGCAGGAGATGATGATGAACGGGTTTATCGAAACTTGATTGGATGAGCATATCGGTAATAGCGATTTCAGTGTGTGCATTTATTGTTCATAGTGGTGTGAAATGTGGTTGGGGTACGACCGACAACCCATCGGGGCGAATTTCGCACTGGGGTACTTAAAAATTTGAAGAATTTAAGACGTTTCCATGAGTTTTGAAGGTATGGATAAGTTCTAAAAATCCGGTTCTCCTTATCTGGGCCATTAACTCCATACGGTCCAGGAAAGCTGGCACACTACCTTTAAAATTCGTTTTGCGACATATTTTAATTGACGTTTTTGTAATCGAGATACAGGAAAGTTTCGAAATAAGACAGAAAACCATGTTTGTTCTCTTTCCGCTCCGAGCCCCGTCACGGTCGATGAAGGATCCCTGACTCATATGAAGCTTATGGGGGCAAAGAGAAATTGCAAACGGTTAGGGAAAGTTTGGGAGCGGTTTACTTTTTTAGTTGGAACTTGCCCGTCTTAGAACAATGGCTTAGGTATCAGGTTTTAGCCGTAACTGTTCAATAAAAATGTCAATAAAAGGGTTGGAATAAGGCCGAGCAGAGGAGAATCAAAGGCTCTAAAACTGCACCGGTAACACCTAGGCATTAGTTGAGCAATATCGGCAGACCATTACCCATGCAAAAGGCCAACGAGTTTCGCTATAAGAAGAGTTTTAGAGGGATTAATATCGTGGAAGCACGGTGGCAGCGATGGCATTAGCTCCTTATTTGTGGAGATGTGTTCAACGTCTATTCCTCTTCACCTTTATGAATCTACCGCAAACCGTTAGAATCAGCTATGACGAGAATCGACACATTGCTGGAGACTCTTCCCCGTAGCACCAGTTCAGTGAAAGCCGTCCATTGTCGGCGTGTCTTCCCGACGGGCGGGGCCGGCCGGCCGGGAGTTTTGTCCTTGTATTCAGTCCAGTTAGGAGAGTGAGCGGCCGTCGCCTGCAGGGAGGAGAGCCGGCCCGACCAGCTCGGGTCGGTGCGGCGGCCGGCCGGCGCGCCGGCGCTCCCCACACCCTCTCCAGCCGGCCGGCCACGCAGACATGCGCCCGCTGCTGCTCTGCGCCTCTCTGCTGGCGCTCTGCGCCGCCCCGGCGCTGGCCCAGGGCCGACGCCGCACCGCCGCCGAGCCATCCGCGGCCCGGCGCCGGCCCGCCAGCCGCGTGGTGCCCGCGCGGACCACGCCGGCGCCAGAGGTGCCCGAGTTCGAGTCCGAGTGTCCGCTGCGCGACGGGGTGTTCGCCGACGCGTTCCAGTGCGACCGCTACTACGAGTGCCGCGACTACGTGATCACGGAGAAGCTCTGCCCGGACGGACTGGTGTTCAACGACATCAGCCCGACGCTGGGTCGCTGCGACCAGGTGTTCTCCGTCAACTGCACGGGCCGCGAGGAGCTGCAGGAGGCGCAGCCGACCGGCGACTGTCCGCGCCAGAACGGCTACTACGCCGATCCCGACCCGACCAACTGCGGCACCTTCATCCACTGCGTGGACGGCGTCAGCAACCGGGTCGAGTGTCCGTCGGGCCTGGTGTTCTCCCTGCAGATGGGCACGTGCCAGTGGCCCGACCAGGCCGGCCGCACCGGCTGCTCGTCGGCAGAGGTGCTGGCGTTCGAGTGTCCGGGCGCCGGCGACCCGCGACTGGCCGGCGTGCCGGCCGACCTGCCGCTGCACCCGCGCTACGCCGACCCGGCCGACTGTCAGTTCTTCTTCTCCTGTCTGGACGGCGTGGTGCCGCGGCGACACGGCTGCGAACAGGGCCGCGTCTTCAACGACGAGACCAAGCAGTGCGACAAGCCGGAGAATGTGCCCGAGTGCAACTACTAGAGCGGAGACCGGCGCGCCGGTAGGAGACGCCGCACAAAACCAGCTCGGCAGTGCGAAGTGGTTATCGTCCAAGCCGTGTGTCGTTTGGAAACCGGCGTGGAGACGTCGGTTGACTGATTATCCTGTTTGTCTTTGTTGCTCATTGTGTAAATGTACGTTGTGTGAAACGTGCAATACTCGTTAAAAGCATTGGCGAGTTGGCATAATACACATGCATATCATCATGAGTTGCGCCTTTTATCAACCTAGACAGGATAAAACGCAGCGCCGTCTAAGCCCTATCAATCACGCAACGATCGATCTGAAGAATGACTGTCTTGCGTATTGCGAGAGTCATGCCTGAATGCATGTAAGGATTTCTCTTAAGATAGCTGATTTCAATTGCAGAGTATCGTAGTCTTCAGACTGTTTGTTGTTATATTTGCATGCAGGGAACAAAATCACCCATCTGGGTGAAAACTGTAAGCAGTTGTCGGATGTCACCCTTTGATAAAGACATGTTTATGGGGATGGGCTCCAATATAAAATAAACACAATACATGACAGTTGTTTTTGTCTCTGTTAACTTCTGCATAAAATACTTCTCGGTGAACAGAAAGATAACCAACAAAGACAAACGAAACGGAAGATATTGACATTAAGCGTGGTACATCATGCATTTCCTATCCGGGAAAGCCAAAACGGTAGCATTTTTTTTTTAGAAATTTGGTCCGAACCTTTTAAATGGAAGGATTTACAAGGACAGAGCCCTGCTAAGCGAACCTTCTTGCGTTGACCCTGCCCTCTACCCTCCGATCGCGCGATTCCGGTTCTATGGCAGAATTTGCATTCTTAAGTTTAACGTGCGCACATAGCCGCGCTTGGCCGGTCCCCTCACTGACTTCGCCTGGCCACGGCCTGCCACCAACCGCAACCATACCTGTCAGGACGGCCCATAAACGTCAAGCGCCCGTCGCGCTTCAAACCCGGACTGTTATAACCGGGAACGCGCGCTCTCACCACGCGGAGTCCGACGCTCTACCGACTGAGCTACGGGACCGACTCAGTTTTGTACTATTTGCCCTTCGGCCGTCATGTAGTGATTCAAACACTATACAGAGCAGTTCAGAAAAGGATGGATCCGCTCACTACTGTGAAATAAACTGGCCTCTTCGGTCCCAATGACATCAGAAAATACGACACGGTGCACACAAGCAAGGGGTCACGACCGCGAAAATAAAGGCAACCTTTTATGCCCATCCGGATAACTAATTCTTACATTCTAATAATAACGATATTAAATTCGCATTGGATATGTCACGACCGTGTATCCGAAATCAACTTGCGTCCTGTGATATCTTTCTAATGTTCACAGTTTGTTTATCGCTATGATGCGGCAAATCTAATCTGACCCTGCAACGACTGATGAACAATGCACTGTGATTTCATTGGACTGCCATTCCACTCGGTTTTCCCGGCACAGGGGCCGGTCAAGACGGCCAGGTAGGTAGTTCCAACACCTCGCCCGGGTAAAACCCGCCGGGGCCCCGGCTGACCGCGCCTGCAGACCGGGCCTCCGCCTCAACCCCACCTCCGCGCGCCCGTGCCGCTGCATCCTCACTGCACGGTGACGTCATTATAACGAGTCGTGACGTCACCAAAGTGCACCGTGACGTCGCCAGGGATCAGCGGACTGCAAACGGTGCTCTCCGCGGGGCAGAGGCGCTGTCCTGGACGGTACCTGGAACGGGTGTGCGGGTGCGGGCTAGCTGAATGTTGAGAGATTCATGCATGACTTCGCTATTGATCTGAAACAATCCTTCATGTTCAAGGCAAATAAATGATGAGCGGTGTCTAAATATGTCCGTGCTGTAAACGTTTTCTTTTCGCAATAGATACCTTTCCCAACTACACATTGGAGCGGAGTGATTGCATATTTTGAATGGATTTGCAGTCGGCGCTAAATAAATATATACGGCTATGATGCACATTGTGCAGTGTGTATTTCCTTCCACTGCACTCACTTATTGTGCAGTGTGTATCTATGTGATAAATGTGCATGTCAGCTTCGTGAACAGTAAACGTATTTAGTTCCTAGAATGTTCCAACTTCCACGCACATTTATCATATTCACTGCGCTGAGATCATTCCCTTATTGTTGGATTGAATGGAGTTTACATTGATAGCCAATGTCAATATTAAATTGAGCAGGAAAAGACTCACAGTCCGATGTTGCAGATCGAGCGTTTACACATCCGGGTTCGCTCTAGCATCCGGTTTCTCACACTACTCTCTATCCTCTATCTCTCTCTATCTCTCTCTATCTCTCTCTCTCTCTCTCTATCTCTCTCTCTATCTCTCTCTATCTCTCTATCTCTCTCTATCTCTCTATCTCTCTCTCTCTCTCTCTCTCTCTCTCTCTCTCTCTCTCTCTCTCTCTCTCTCTCTCTCTCTCTCTCTCTCTCTCCTCTCTCTCTCTCTCTCTCTCTCTCTCTCTCTCTCTCTCTCTCTCTCTCCCTCCCTCCCTCTCCCTATCAGTATACCGGAGTACGCATACACCAGCCTTCGATCACCCCCATTGATCGGCCCAGTACACGATCACCTTGGCAGAGATCGCGCTATCTCCTGTGACCGGAAGCCGGGCAGGGCCACATCCAAGGCTCCCAACCATGTGGTGACAGTTCCGCCTTTGAAAGTGACAGCTGATAGGCCCGTTACATTCATCTACATTGGATGTGTGTTGAGATAGCAAACTTGCTCCTCATACTTTCAAATGGCACCGGATCTCATAAATAGTGACCGGACGATCATCCAATCATACAAATGGCGCAAAAAATAATAGTAGGTAGATCTTTGTTACTTTGTAAATGCTAGGACCAACTGGCAAATTTCTAACCTGCTATGTAACTTTACAAACCTGGGTGTTACTCGACATAAGTGTAGGTAGTAAGTACGTACTTGTGCACCCAATACCCATCAACAAAAATTAAAGCGGCTGAAAGTACTGGTAATTGTGACCATTAAGCTGAGATGATATCAAAGACCAGAGGCTCACGGAGACTCAGAGACTTAGAAGATGTAGCCCAAGGGATTCATGATGCGCCCGAATCGACTGTCAAACAATGAATGCGGATGCAAGTCAAATATGCAATTTATTTCTTCATAACATTACTGACAGTAACTGAATGCTCTGATCTCACGTTTTCAGCGCTCATGCTCTCGATCTCAAGAAAACATCACGAAATCATCCATAAAAATATAACTCATCCATGCCAATTGCCCATCTAATTATAGGTACCCTCAATGTCGACATGCATGCTGTTTATCAAAACTTCCAAACATATGCGATACACGTGTTGCATGTAATGTGTTCTGTTTTACCCATGTGTCTCATGTTTTATGTGATGTGAGCACAAACATTGAGCAATGCTGAGCAATGAAGCTTGGGACGCCGGAGTTGCATGGCGGCAGTTGCACTGTTTTGATCACTTCTGCACTATGAGTTGATGCAACTCCGTCAATATCTTACGCTGTGACAGGCAGCATCTGAAGACAATGTAGCATACTATATAGTTGAATGCTGCTGTAAATAAATATAAATATGTCTGATATTATTGTGTCCTAAAAGTCACAAGTTCCTCTTCAATGGCGTGCATGGGTCATGGGACGTTAAGTAGGTAACTATACCTTGAAAACAATTGTAAACAACAAACATAATAGCTCTATAAAACGGAATATTTCTTTTTTAAATTTAGTCCGAACCTTTTGAAAGGAAGGATTCACAAGAACAGAGCCACCGCTAAGCGAAGCTTGTTGCGGTGACCCTGCCCTCTACCCAATTCCAGTTTTATAGCAGAATAGCAGGGCACGGCCGGTCCCCTCACTGACTTCCCCTGGCTACGGCCTGCCACCAACCGCAACCATACCTGTCACTAGGAGGCCCATAAATGTCAAGCGCCTGTTGCGCTTCGAACCCGGACTGTTATAACCGGGAACGCGTGCTCTCACCACGCGGAGTCCAACGCTCTACCAACTGAGCTAAATAGCCGTTTTCGCGACCGGCTATCGGGCGAATGCACCTAAGTTGACTAAATCTGTACCTAATCTCTTATACAGCAAATATCTTCATTTTATGAATTTATTTCAGTGTTTTAATCGATGATAAACTTTCTGATAATATGACAAAGGAGGCATATACCGGGTGTCCCAAAAGTAAGGTCATGATTTAAAACTTAAATATCTCGAGAAGTAAGAGTCCCAATCACTTCCAATTTTAACACGTGCAAGGTACATCCATAAAATTATTTTCTTGCATGCTTAAACCATTTTTGATCATAACTACACCGAGCAGTAGGCATAAAACTGAGAAGGTCGAAATTCAACTCTTAGAGAGGGTCCGTCATTAAAACAAAGGGTAAATACCGCCCAGTTTTCGGCCCTAAGCAGACCCTATCAGCTCGCCCTATCTCTGAACTCATGCATAGTTTCGCCTCAACCGGTAAAACGTCAGAAAAAAGGTATAACGTACGCACAGGGCATGTATACTTAGCCACCAGTGCTTCGAGGTCCTGAGGACGACAGCGGGAATCGGGTGAAAATAAATCAAGAGAGGTGGCCGAGAGTCCTCCCAGTGGTTCTTCCGCTCGTCGCAACGCAGCTGTGCCGACACCATCAACCAGCAGTGGTTTCAGCAGGATGGAGACTATGCTTGCACCGTCCTGAAGATCATGCATTGTCTCCGAGAGTGGATGTGAGATCGCGTAATTTTCAGTAAGGGCAACGCCATTGAATGGCCTCAGCGGGCACCTGACATTACACCTTCATATCTTTATTCTCTGGGTCCACAACGGAAAGGATGTCTTTTAGGACAACCCAACGAGCCGGGAAGAACTAAAGGATGATCCCTCCGAGCAAACATAAGCGGCATCTCACCAGAGAATCGCTCCAGAATAGTGGAGGAAGTAAAACGCAGTCTATTCATGCACGCGGCCCGAAATGGTAGCCATGCAGAAAAGCAGCAAATGTGGGGCTACGAGCCAATGTATTGACTCATATGTATATCAGAATAAAATTTTATAAAATGCTCTTTCATATCATGTCCTATTTATTTCTATCCATCGCGTATTTTTGGCGGTGTGGCCAAAACAAATGATGACCTTACTTTTGGGACACCCTGTACGCAATTATATGCCCTAGCTGATAGCTTCTAAGAGATACACTGAACCTAATTTGGCCAAATCTGCACCTAATCTGCACCAAATGTGCACCAAATGTGTACCAGATGGCCGTCGTGAAAACGGCTAATATTGTCTACCGGTATCATCCAAAACATGCTCAAAGTGGAATTAGGAGTCGACCAGCACATGGAAAAAATGACAAGGGAACGACCGGTGTATGAAAACAAAAACTTGTCACCTTCATAGAATGTTCGTTCAGCTTCTAAAAACAGCGCAGAATGCACGCGCCTGAAGGATTAACGCTGCACGGTGAGGGCGAGGCTATAGCCGCACCCCGTTCATAACGATAGCGTCACCGATGGCACGTATGGGTAAGCAGTTGCAGACAATGACGTAAACGGGTGTGAAATGGTCCATCAAACACGTGCCACGCCACGAAAACTGTTGCCCATCGCCATTCGCCCGTAATGTAATCTTCATTATTCGCTACATCTCATATACGCACAACGATTCACGATAACAAAATTCGTAAACGATGTTTTATTTTGCGGGTCATTTTGTAGGTCGTAACCTTCTACTACATTTTGTTTCGCAACAATTCCCCTAAGGACCCTATAACAAATATAGGTAGTTGAGAAAATGTTCACGGCACGAAACCTAAACGAAGCTTTGTTTGAAAGTCATCCAACTGTCTATGAAGACTAAGTGCCGAATAACTAATTGTGATGAATAAAAGATGAGTTTGAGCAGTGAGCAACGAGCATATTATTTACGTGAAAGCTACCGATCGAACAAATCCAAAGTCCTCGAACTTTTGCCATCTTGACTCAGTCCTGCTAGTAACGAGACTTTACTTTTCAGTCCAACCATCATGCAAATTGAATAATTCGTTACCTATACAAGTGTTATAAGTTCTCTGGCTTATGATTACCATCATGGCTATTAAAGATTATCGACGTACCGCGGTTTACATAGCAGCTCTTCGACGTCATGAGGCATTCGGTTGACGTCGGTTGCATTTTGCAGCTTGCATCATGTCTCTCCGGTGCCCATCGGTGCCGGGCCGCGGACACGTGACCTGCACGATATACCGCACCGGATGGCTCTGGATATCGTCACTGTTGCGTCACTTTTGCGTCACAGCGACGACTGACGAGACGGCAGAGCGGAACCGGCCATAGCCCGTGCGTCTCGAGACGCAATTTCTCGTTTTGCGGTTTTTAAGTACGGATGTATGGGTCCTGCGCAGTGAATGCGCACTGCCCTTCTCCGTGACACACAATGACGATTGTCCGAGGTAATGTCACTGATTTGCGTTCTATTCCCTTCAACCGTCGCCATCGCTGGTGGGTGGATGACAATTGCCAGAGCCGAGGGAAGAGGCAAAAGTGAGAGACAATTGCCTCAATCGGTATAAATCCTCGTTAAAATGTTATTATCATAAATAAATACGCAATAATCAATGGAGGGATCATTGCCGTGGAAGGGTTCTCGCTCATCACCGACTGTTGCTGATTTTCCCGCTGACCAGCTGCCGGGGGTCAGCGTCCCGGGCAGGTGGCAGGGCGGCTGGCACCCCTCCCGGCCGTCCCCTGTGCCGCACTTGACATTGGCCACCCGTCCGCCGCCCCCGGTCCCTTTTCGAAGGGGGGATAATTTTTTCAGTACCTAAATTTCAGTTATTTTGCACTATCATAAGTTCAGTTTGCACTATCGTCTTTTCGCAGGCAATTTCTGTCAAACACAGGTATATCCGGTCATTCCGCACTATTTTAGTTAGTATAGAGGCGATGCCAGATCTGGCATAATAAATGGGTGTGTGGTAGCTCATTTTGCACTAAATACGGTATATGAGCACTATTCATGATTTCACTGCCGAGCACGAGCTACTGCTATGATCACAGTATTCTTGAGCCTTGAGGTATTTTTTTATGTTGTACGTAAGTTGGACATCAAAGTATGATTCTCCATTCAGCGTATTACTTCCACGATGAAAACGGAATTGGAGCAAGTTTTGTTGCATAGGTCCTGCCCTCTACGCAATACACCACGCCCGGTGCTGCCCCCCTAACGACTAATAGGCATGCTGGATATATATTAGGTAAATTTGTGGACAAAAATGCGCATCGGTTAGGTTCGTGGGACAAAATCATGTACTGTACGCAAATGTACGGTACACGGTCTGCCCACCGGCTTCATCTGGCTCACGATGCAGCGTGACCACTCATGCTCAGCAAAGTACCTCCCCTCGAAATGAGAGCTGGGTAGGCGTTAGGCCGCTGAACGATAAAACGCTGCTGCGAAATGCTACAATCAAGATCCATCTAGTTGATGTGCGTCAATGACAGACACGTCCCTTCCACGACACGTACGGAAGGGACGTCGAGCGCTTCCTACTAAGCATGGGAAAATGCCACCGCACATGATAAGCATTTGCTACTGCAATGCTGTATCTACAATCTACATGCGCATAGCGCCGTTAGATAACCTGACAGAATAAAGACAGCAGCACTGGCGGACCAGTACGCTTGGGCGGACGGTAGGACCCAACATCCTCGCGGAAATCGTCATCACTCTCCAATCTCCATGCTAAGAACCTCGCTCAGTTCACTCTTGGACAAGAAAAGGCAGGATGATCGGCACACGCTGAGGCTGTACGTAAATCAATCTATCCAATTCCTTGCCAAATCCGTCCAAGAAGCGCGCCTTGCGTCCTATCGGTCCTCTCAAAACGCATGCGCCGAAACAGACGCTAATCGACCTGGCAACAAACAATCTGTAGCTAGTACAGACTAGTATTGTAGTTTATTTCTCCATAATATACTAAAATCCTTCTAGATTTAGTAGGGATACCTAAACATCTACCAAAAATAGTGCGAAATGACTACCATTAGGTGCCATTCAAACTAAAAGTACTGCGAATTAGA
This sequence comes from Amphibalanus amphitrite, assembly GCF_019059575.1. NCBI lineage: Eukaryota > Metazoa > Arthropoda > Thecostraca > Balanomorpha > Balanidae > Amphibalanus > Amphibalanus amphitrite. The sequence continues at coordinate 45,955 of NW_024883211.1, forward strand.
CTGAAAGTAGTGCTAAAGTCCCTTAAATAGGTGTTATAACTGGTTAGGTGCTAAATGACCCTGTTATACCTCAAATTAACTGGAAATGCCTAGTTTTGCCGAAAATACCACAAAATGACCGGTTTTTAGTGCTGAGAAAATTACCATCCTTTTCGAAGTACGGCAGATCTGACGCCAGTGGCCGTCCTTGGCTGCCGGCGACTGTGGCGCCCCTGGCGGCCGAGGGCTGAATCTGGCGCCGAGCAGTCGTCAGTTGGGTTCTGGGTGCCGCGGGGGTTGAGCGTTCAGCGCTCGGTGGTCGGTCACAGGTCAGGGTCGTGCCCCGAGCGGTGACCTGAGGTCAGGCCGCGAGGCCACCACCATGGGAGACGAAGGCAACGTCATGCGGCTGCTGCTCGAGATGATGACCTACTTGGAAGGTAAGTCGGACGCAAATCCTTTGTTTGTTTCGCTCGTGTGCACGGGTCATGAGGTTACTCAACTGCGCTGCATTGTCACATCTGTACTGCCCTGGCTCTGCGGGCTCGTCTGCCTACCCAGCTGTGTCCCAGTGTCTGTCTCAGTGTCTGTCAGTCCCAGTCCCACCCATGGACCCGTGCTCCCCGTGTCTCCTCTGTCGAGAGGAGCCCCGCGGCCGGCGCGCGCCCGTGGCACCGTTAGAGCCGCTCCGCTACCACAGTGGCGAACCGGACCGGATGAGGTCACACGCCACCGGCCGGCCGCCGGCAGCCGCCGCTCAGAGCAGCGGGAACAAAAACTACGCCCCTGGGGCGCGGCTAATCAGCTCACACTCAGTTTACACACATGTCTCCAATGTTGCATCATCTTTAGACCGGTTACCGAAAAGTAAAACGGCTTGGATTTTGAGAACAAGAACTGCGCCGAATTCTGAAACCAGCTCTGTCGAGTTTGTGAGCGTCTTTCTGCGCGCTAACCCCCTCCCCCTCCCTCTGCTGGGGTCGCCCCTGCCGCCCGGCCGGTCGGACGGTCTCGTCACGCTACGGCCGGTACGGCGCAACACGAGCACGTCTGCTGAGCACGGCGGTACGCCAGCACGGCCGGAGGACACAGAGCACGTCCCGGCCGGTCTGAGCACGTCCTCCGGGAGTACATACCCGTCTTCTGTTCTGTTCTGTTCTGACGTTCTGACGCAGACGTGTCGTCAGTTTACTTATCTGTCTCATCTGTGATCTAATCGGTCATCATCCACTCGGGTCATTGATCCGTCAACCAACAGTCCCATGACCCGAACACATTGGGGATAACCTGTGGCACAGGTACTGTCCCGCTGGCTGAGGATCCAGCATTCCTTCCCCGCCACGCGCCGCTCGAGTGTCATCAGCTGTCCGTCCGACTCAGGACACTCCGGAGACGCGCCGCCCGGTCCCGGGACCACTCACGGGGACCCGCGGGACCATCAGAGCCGGGCCGGCGGTCCTGGCCATCCTGGTCCGAGCAGGTCATCAGATTGGTTCGACTGGTGTTGTTTGTGTGATCTGGGAGAGACGGGAGAAAGCCGACAAAGGCCCAACGGACCAGGGACGGACGGAGGCAGGGGCGGAGACAGGATGAACTGCCGGAGCTAGGCTCAGGCAGCAGCCGGACAGGAGAGCAGACAGGGTGGTAAATAAGACAGCAGGCCATACCGCAGACAGTGAGAGGATGTCAGTCAGCACGCCCGGGTCAGCAGTGGCGTGTAAGGACCGGTCGGTCTTTGTGTGGGAAGCAGGTCATTTGGCCGCAATCCTCTCCGTCCGGGACAGGTTTTTATGCAAAGACAGATCGGGCCAGCGCCTCTGGGAGCTCTGCAGGAGGCTTTCGTCAAAAAGATGCCGCTAAATCCCTCTCTCCGCGCCTCTCCCTGGGAAAGGAAACAGCGACTTGGAGGCACGCAATGCTCCGAAAATGTCGTGCATGAACAGGCCCGGTCAAAGTTGCGCTAACCGTCGTATTTCATCATCCAGTTAGCCACATCAAGTTCTATTGCACCAGCCTGAACAGGAAAATACGTCTTTGTGTATTCATGTTTCATCGCCGGCACCGAATTGCATTCATTTGACATTTTAGTTTCCCGGGGCACAGTTGATCCGGTTTTAGTTTCCGCTTCATATCCAAATAGCACCAGGTGGTGGGCGGGTACCGGCGGCTGGCTCAGCCGAGCTGACGAGCCAGCTCCGCTCTGAGAGTGCCGGCTCTGTTTATATAATCTCCCCGCGCGGCTCGGCGTGCTCCTGATCTCGGCAGTCGGCACCTGGCCGCCTCCGGGCAGCGGCTGCAGCGCCCGCCCGGACCTTCCCGCGCAGCGGCCCGGGCCACTCCCGGATCCGGAGCCGGCGCTCGCCGTATCCCGGATCCGGAATTAGTGCGCCCGCTGAATCGTGGATCCAGAGCACGCCTCGTGCCGTATCCTGGTGGTTTCTGTAGCCTTTGTTGACAGAGCCGCCCACTCTCGCCTGTTGATTCGCCATCGACATGTTCCGAGTCTTCATTGGAAAATGCGTATCGAATCGGTCATATCAACGAGGAATATGCAATCCAAATCGGTCTTATGCAAATATCGCTCCCCATAGGTTCCCTGTTCCTGTCTCCCCACTCCCCTCTCCCCCCCCCAAGCCGTGGCCGCAGGTGGGGCGGCGGCAGGTGGGAGGGGTGCCTGGGGGCCGGGGGAGGGGAGGGGGCTGAACCTGTCTGACCCGAAAGCCTCAGGGTCACGCGACAAACCGAAAGTGAACGGGCGGCCTGCCGCCGGCTGGTTGGGTCGGTTGGGACAGGGGGCGGGACGGCAGAATATGGATGTGGGATTAAACCCCGACCCCACCCGGCGGCATTTAGTAACGTGCCCACAAGACAATGCCGGGCTACGCCAGTCCCGCCCCACCTGTATGCATAGTTATGAATTATGAGTCAATGGGAGTCAGTTTCCTCGTTTGACCGGTGTCTAATGTTCGGACCAGGGCCAGTGTACTGGCCAGGTGCGCCCGTGAGCGAAACACACAATGCGCGATCGGCCACATCCGTCATCCGCATATACTTTCCTCGGCCCCTGCAAGCTTCCGCCTTCATTCATTGGCGAAATTATGCCTGCCTGCGTCGGTCTATGTGTGTGCAGTTGGGCTAAGAGGAGGCGCCACCTGACTGAGGCACGCCACTCCGTGCAGCTTTCACCGGCCGGACGGCGCGCGCCGGACGGTCCGGTCCGGTCCGGCGCGGTCCGCCGCGCCGCCCGGTGCTCCTCCTCCGGTGCCAGGTGCTCCCGGAGAGAGATAGATTAGGGTGCGCGACTCGCTCACATAACGGCGCCCGGCACCGCGCGGCGGCGGCGGTCGCGCGTCGGGGCCGACCAGCCACCGCACCCCGTTCGTCGGTGGCATGGAAAACCGCGAGAGGACAGTGGCGAACAGACGCCATCATGACAAAGGAACCACTGTGATTAGGTGCTCTTTTGTCAAAACATGGCGTGATGATATTCAGAAGATAACGCTAATTGTGAAAGATGGAGTGCAACGAACCTTCGAGATTCGATGGTATTTATTTCCGAGCCTGCACCCGAGTTGCCGAGGCCGCCGGACCGCAAAAACAAACTTCCGTTAGATCTCAGCAGTAATGCGAAAGTCACGACTGGCCAGACCGACCGTCTCATGTCTGACCGCCCACAAAATTACCGCCACTTCTGCACCGGAACCGGGAAAATCCTCCGTATCGGGGATCGAACCCGTACCCCGGCACGCGTCATGACTCGCCGCGTGCAAACATTGATTCCGTCCGGCGGCCGCTCGCCGGTCCTTTGTGTGACCTGTCGGACGGGGAGCCACCGCCGCTGCTGCGTCTCTAACCAGCCGTGACCGGGCCGCCGCCGGAAACGGGCGTTTCCGGCTCGTGCCCGCGCCCGCCATTTACCGGCGCGGTGTGCGCGCTCAGATGAGCGGGCCTGTTGTGCGGGCCTGTCTGTCGCTGCCGGTATGATGGCTCGATGACCGGTGATCGCTCGATGATGGCCGGCCGGCAGTTATCGGCCTAATCGAATCAGCTGCGTGCGTAGTGAACGGTGAAGACAGGTGGGGCCGGGGCGACAACCAGGTGGGGCCTCTCTGTTTGCGCTGTGAGAGCGGACGGCAGAGGGTAGCTGTCCCGCGACAGAACTGTCCGAACTTGTCCCGCTGTGTTGAAGACGCTGCATGAATCATGCAGAGCGATACTAAAAACATTGCAGCACGACCGCAATAGAGACGTCAGCGATGAATCAGAACGGCGATATAAGGCGACTGAGGCAGTCACGTTTGCGGAAGATGGTAATCTCCTGGGAAAATGTTTTTAGAAGCGTTGTTTACTGATGCATCATGTCACACGGCTAAAGCATGGTTTACTCCGCCCCACGTACCGTGTCTTCAGGTCGACTGTAGCTTTCCACAACAATGGAGGCGCAGTTACGTGCCGTCCCGATTTGGCCTCATGCACGGCGTAGCGAGACGCCCTTACGTGGCTGATTGTTCGCTGTGAGCTGAACCGTCGGCTCGCTGCGTGATTCAATTAGTGGCGAGATTATACCGCTGGTGTATCGGCTCAGAAGCGCATAACCGATTCTCACCGAAGGTGCTCGATGGTTTCCATCAGACACCAGCCGTGCAGTGAACTTTTATACCCACGCATAGCTTTCAATGGCCGCACTTTAGTTCCCCACCGCCCTACGCACCTACTCGTTCTCTGAATTAGCTCCCACGGGTGCTGGGCGGCCATTCAGTGGCACCCTGCCTCCCGCCTCCTCCCTGGGGGCCCCATCTCCCTCCTCTCCCACGGTCGGCCCTCTCTGCAGCTCCCGCCCGCGGCCGGATCGGGCCGCTCCCCACGGTCCGCGGTGAGTTGTGATGTCCGGTCTATGAACCGGCCTCAGCCGCCGGCGGCGAGTCAATCGATCGCTCCCTCCACCGCCGCCGCCGTCCGAGTACCCCGCACTCGTGTCAATAATGCCACCTTGACCGCGACATGGGGCGCGGCGCCGCTCCGTCACCGCTCGCCGGAGGCTCTGCCGCCCACTCCAGACTCCTTCCGTCGGCGGCTGGCGTCACCACGACCCCTCAGTGACGTCAGAGACATAGTGTGGTGACGTCATCGGAGGTCGACATCACGCGGCAGCAGCCAGTTCGGGCACGCAACAACTCCGTTTCTGCACATGACGCTCGGCTGTGCTGGTGACGTCGCGATGCAAAGTGACGCAAATGTGAGCTATTAACTCCCGAGTCCGCTTAGATGTTCTGGAAAGTGGAAAGTGCTCTCGAGAGTTCGCAAGAGCAGAAGAGCAGGATAACATTGGCCTCGAAAGTCGACCACATGTCTATTGATTTTAAGCACGAGTTGTCATCGGGTTTGAAGAGGCAGGATTGGGCTCTGCAATCTGCATTTTGTCGCCGCCTGTCGTATCGGTCACTTTGGTGACTGACTTATCACCTCGATCGCTATCGAGTGTCTGTGTGTGATCGGCCTAATCACGGCCGGGCCGGGCTCTCGGCGTCAGCAGCGACCATTGCATCATCGCCACTCCCTCACTCCCCTCCCAACAAAGGACGGCGGAGCCGACCCGTCTCCCTCCCCACTCCCCGCCGTACGGAGTTCGACACCCTCCCGATCCCCAGCTCTCCCTGTGGCGATGGCCCGCGGTTTCCGGCGCTTCCCCAGCCGTGCCCGCTCCGTACACCGTTCAGCTACTATCGACTGGCGGCCGGCGGGGGAGACCGGGGGGGGGGGGGAGGACCGGCCCTCCCCCGCGGCGCTCCGTCATTACGTAAGCAGTCCGGCCGCGTCCCAAAGACAAACAGCCGCCAGCTCTATCAGCCCGGGATGATAGCCGATGGGTGAGGACCGAGGACGGCCGGCGCCGGCGGCGAGTCGAATCGGCCGAGTCCACTTGACAGTGAAGGCAGCGGAAAGGTCGGGTAGGTGGGATGGGACCTGATATTGAGCTGCCGTTCCCATCGCGACAGGACGAATACAAACGCTCTGGGTATTCCTAATGAGTTGGACATTGACATTGAAGTGCACATAAATGACTATCTAAATTGCTTGCATTGCTTGATCAAAGCAGCTCGTTGACTTGTTACGTAACAAATTCAAAAGTAGTGGTGACTAGCTAAAACTTCTTCGCTACGCTTGTAATTCTACGACGATCCTCTACCGATTTAGCCATATCACAGCACCTTCGCAGCCCGTTGGGCGACACGCGGTAGGTGTCCCGCCGGCGGCCGGGTCAGGTTGCGGGTCAACGCTCCGCCGCTGACCGTCGTCGGAGCCGACGGTCGCCCGGTAACGGCCCTCGTCGGCAGCGACGGACGCAGCAGGCCCGGTGCCGGTGCCCCTCCCTGGACGGGCACATAATCAATACGCTCGGCGCTCAGCCACTGGCGAGCGCGCCCTGTCGCTACGCCGCCTCTGCTCGCCGAGCTCAGCCGCCGATATATACCCCTGCACGTCGACAGACGTCGGTGCCGGAATCCGGGGAGCTCCCGCCGCGCACTACAGCAACCAGTGGCGGCACGGAGGGGTTTTTCGCCACTAAATGTGCTCCATTTGAGGTGGTCGGTTTGTTTGCTGTTCATCCAACTGTGTGAGTTGGTTCCGCTTGTGTTTTGCTTTTTGTTTGGAGCGCGTGTTCATTTGTTATGCAGAGGTGAAAGGACGCTTTGTGGTGTTTGGTTCGGCGGCAAACATCGAATCGTTTAGTTCATCACGTAGACCGATATCGAGCTGCTTTTTCAGTTCCAGTCAGCTATTGAGCCTTTTGGCTCAGCTCTGGTCAGCTATCAAGCAGCGATAGGAGGGGGCATCTGCCCGCCCACCGGTCGCCGCCGCTCCTATCTCGCCCTGTCCGCCGTTAGTTATCAGATGTCGACTACCCCGAGATAAATGGCCTCTGTCAGCACCTGCCGTCCGTCACAGGCCTCCCAGGCATTGTTTTCTGACGCTGCCGTTCAGTTTCTCTCGTGTCGCGTCCGGCGCCTCCCCGCGGGCGGCGCGACCTCACTATGTGGTTCGCTCTCCACTGTATCTCCCCAGCCATCTGGATCCGGAACCTTTTCTGCGCTACCGATAAGTGTCCGGAGCCATTGCCGCTCGGCGCGGCGGTCCGACCGGCCTGTGACGGCCGCCGGCCGCCCTTCCGGAACTGGTGGGAGCGCGACCCTGGCTGGCGGCCCTGACGCGGGGCCGCGGCGCGCGAGCGTCCGGCGCTGGATGGCGGTGGTCCGCCCGCCCCGCGCCCGTGGCCGGACCCGGGCCAGGCACGGCGCGGTTTTCCTGCACGCTGCGGTCTATGAGGAAACCCTGCCGGTGGCCGCCGCACGCCGCGCGATACAGCCGACCGACGGTCGCGGCCCGCTCTGCCCGGGCTGGAATTACCGGACGGAGCTTTCGCTTTTTGTCGCGCGCCCGTCCGCAGATCCGTTGACGGGACGGGTGAGCTGGAGGCGGCGCCTTGGACTCGGAGAGAACAGAAAATGATGCAAAAATAGGTGTAGGTATGCCATCTGATTGTCCTGAGAAATGGGTCGGGTGAAAACAAACCTGCGGAAACCTACTCGTGCGTCCGAATCCCACGACTACCTCATTTCCCTATATCAGCTGCCCGAGTACAGTTTATCTTGCATCAATATTCAATACATTCTCAGTCCGCGTGCAATTTATCTTGCATCAATACATTCTTTACTTACTTCACAAGTGCCAAGAATTCTGGTTATCTCCTCTCCAATGCATAACACAATAAAAACGTTTCATGCTCATGCGAACCCTTTTCGTGTGACCCGCTGCTCCCCTTCCCGGCTGAGCTCGGCAGCAGTTATCTCTCTCGCCCGCCCGGCGCGGGCCGACCTGTGCTCGATCACCTGTCTGCCGTCTGCCGCGGCGCCGCTGCACCTCCCCGGCCAGGGAAAGTAACACGCCGGTACACTTACCAACTCAAGCAAAACGTGTCGTCTCGTCTGCGCGGCACCCGGCCGCTCAAACGGTCCGACACTCACTTCACTTTCTATCGGAATCGGCGGCGCTTTGTCCGTGTCGGAGTAACGGAGATTGTGCAATGGAAAACGTGGCGAATGGTGTTTAGGCGTGTTTTAAGGTGGGGTTAGAACAATGCCGCGTAAATTCGCGGATTTGAAATAAGCTACAGCACCTGTTGTATGATTCATTTACGATATAAATCGCTGATCTCGCCGTCACGAACACGTTTCTTGTAGTTTCACTTCTAAAGAGCAAAAAGTAGTGGCTTCTCTCATTAGTCATTACCTTAAAATCCCAAAGTGGTATCGACCGGCGGCGTGTATCACTATGTGCGCTGTATCGCTCTCTGACCCTCAGACAGCCATCTAGCCATGTCCGGGGAGCAGCAAAAAGCCGCAGACGGCCAAGAGAGCCAATCAGAGCCAGGCCAATGCCGTTCCGGTCTGCCGCAGTTCTGGAAATAACCAGCCGTCAGACAAGGTTTTCGCGACGCTGCCGGCGCGGCGGGAGCACTTACACCGGTACATTCTCGACAAAGATGGCTGCCTTGTCCCGTTTTTGTTTGCCGATCGTCCCGGTGAAGTCGTTAGGAGTTTGGTTCCACCTGACATTGACGCCCGCCCGGTTACTGCCCACTCGACTAACCCTTCCCTTGCCTCCCGTCTGGGTGCAGCCGTGTTTGGCCTTGGAGGGATCGTTGGGCCGGCTGTCTGGCGGTCCCCGCGAGGACAGGGTCAGAGTCCTCCCTGGCCCGCTCGCGTGCAGGTCAGCTGCACGAGACCCGGTCAGAGTTACCGCTCTGCAGTGACGGGGTCACTCGGCACTGCCTTGCACCGCTCACGGCGGGCACGACTGGCCTCCCGAGCGGGTCACGCCGCAGCGGGGAGGTCGGGAGGGGGAGATCTGGCGCAACAACCTGGCGGTGCTCGGCGGCTGTTTAGACACAATTCTCTCCGTCCCCTCTGCGTTCCTCGGCGCCTCCCCAGATCGCTGCGGCCTCTCAGTCCCCCACCGGCCCGTGCTCGGCAGCGTGGCTAAATTTAAATCCCCTCCCGGCCGGCCATTTGTTGTGACTGAGGGCCGGTCGGCCGGTCGGTCGGTTGGGACGACAGCAGGCGGGCGGTGAGCCGAGGGTGAGGAGCGGCGGACACCGCTCCGACAGGGGCGCCCGCTGCAGCCGACACTGGCCGGCGCGGCCACAATGGCGCCGCGGCGCCGGGCGCCTCTGAGCGGCACCCCGCGGGGCCTCTGAGCGGCCGCCCGGCCGGGAAAGCGTCCTCAGTGCCGCGGTGCCGCCGTGTGCCCGCCGCCCGGCCCACTCTGCAGGCCAGTCCGGTGGGAGCGGCCGGCACCGTATATGCACGCGGCGCGCCGCCCGGACCGCTGAGCTTTCACCTCGACCCGGCCTGACCGCGACCTCGCGTCAGCCGGCTGACCTTCGCCGCTCGAAGCGGGTCACGGTGGGGTGGGGCCGGCCGGTCAGCCTTCACAGCAGCCCGCCCGCGGCTACGGAAGGGACGGGGAGGCTGGGGGTCGCGGGGAGTCGAGAGAGGGGGCCAGAGGAAGGCGTCGGGAGTCACAGCGGCAGAGGAAGGCGTCGGGACACTGAAGGGGCCGATGGATAACGTAATGAGACGGAGAGGGTCGATAAGTGGTGGCGTGAGGCGGCGCGGGTACGGTTTCATCAGTAGATAAAGGCAGATAACAATAATCCCTTGAGGAGCCCGCGGGCAGCCACCAAACGGCCAAACAGCACCCCGTGTGAGACGGTCCGATGGGCAGATGGCACACGCGCGGTGGGGTGTTGTGCTCCGTCCTCCAACACGTGAGGGGCCGAGGGGTGCGCCACACGCGTCTGAGGGCGTCGCACCCCGCCAGTTGCGTCATACGAGCACGGCGCGCCACATTACGGGCCGTGGCGCCGGTAGTGTGGCGTCGATCGGCCCTCGGTCGGACGCGGCGCCATAGCAGGTGGTCCAGGACGGGTCCGGCTGGCACCGCGCGGCGACTGCGTTTGCAGAGTGATGTGAATCATCACCGTCGGTGCCAGCAGCTCGGCCGGGCGAGCTCTGACACCTCCCCCGGCCCCGCTGCCCCTCTGGGGCGCGACTGGAGCGCCGCGCCGGCTCGGACCGGGCCGCTCCCAGTCGGACCAGTTTTTGGCCGGCCCGGCGCCGGGAGCTGACCGCCGGCCACGTCTCCTCACAGGCCGGCGGCCGATGTGGCGACAAATTGCAGCCGATTATGGACATGGAGCCGGGCGCGGACAGTTCTCGGACACGGGACTTTATTGCGCCGCGGGAAGACGGACGAGTGATGTGGCTCGCTGCAGCACATTGTTATCAGAGCCGCTCTGCACAGAGAACAGTCCATAGAAAGCGGGACATAATTGGTGAGGAGGGACGAGGCCACGACGGGCGGCTTTGTGTTATCAAACGCTGAGGTCGAACTCAGCCTGTGTTTTTCCTCGTGTAAAAAATCACGGCTCACAAACTGAAAGGTCATGAAGCTATTATAAATGCCAACAAACCTGTTCTGTGGCCGATGTTTGTTTAAAACTGCTTGACTTTGAACGCTCCATGATGGCGTAGTTGAGAAGGCACTTCAGTGCCCAGGTTTGTCCGGCAGTTTGCCGTTTATTTAACCTTCGAATCGTGGTATTAATCCCGTCTCCTCGGCTCGGCCCAGTGGACAGAACGGTAGATAAGGCTTGCTTTTGTTTACCGCGGGGTGGTAGCATTAATCCCTTCCCCTCGGTTCGGTAGAGAGAAGAGAGGACAGTAGATCTGGACCGTCCATGTTTACCTCGGAAAAGGTAGAATAAATCCCTTCCCCCGGTTCGGTAGAGTGGAGAGGACGGTAGATAAGGATCAGCGGTTGCATCAACGCTGTCCGCCGCGCGGCGCCAAGGTCGGGGTTTCTGGGTCAAATGTGGCGCTCCGGAGCTAAATCTCTCTGTCCGCTCCCTCCCCTCCCCTCCGGCTCCCCTCCCCTCCCGTGCGCGTACCCTGTGACCCGGGTGCAGCCCCCCCCCCCCCCGATCGCACACAGTTGACATATCCGAGTACTTGTCCGTGACTTTGCACGTCCACGGAATCAGTGGTGCGAGCCACGCGCGATGACGGCAGCCCTCGGTTACCAGATGGCCGTACGATCTGGCATCGCCGGCTGATGCAACGTTAGAAAGCGGGCTCCCAATGCCACGGCAGCCACGGGGAGGGCGCACCTGCCGGTATACCGGCCGGCTCTGCCGTCAGCGAAACACGAGACCGACGGCTCGGGTCCGCTGGGACGCCGCGAATGGACCTCGACTCTGGGTGACAGTCTTCCGTCACTGTCCTGTGTGAGATAACATGACGGCTTGTCACGCTGACCGCTGCAACTTTACATGTGCCGACGCATAGACCTGTATAATAGAGGTCTATTGTCTGCGGCTGTTGGAGAACCACTGAAAGAAACGAAATTCACGTCCGCAGCTCGATGAGCCCTGCTGGCTCTGAGCTGCTTCCTGCCACAGCCGTCCCGTCCCGTTGGACGATGACGTAGTAGCCTAGCCGCGACCCCCTTGTGACGTCAGCACTGGCACGGCGGCCTTGCCCGGGGGCTTGGCATTGGACGTGCGCGCAGCTCTGGCACCGCGCGCGCCTGTGAGCCGGCCGCGGGGGCTTTGAGCGCCGTCAGCCCCGGAGCGGCGCCACTCGGTACTCAATGACTCGGCGACTCCGACTCTAGTCTGGCTGGTCAGCTGCGACTCTCACTGGCGGAAAGTGTCCGATTCAAAGGAAGACGCATTAGGTACGATGTTGAATGACGAAGCTACAATCCTGCGACGCAAATTTTCATCTGCGCACTCTCTTCGGAATTGTTTGTTCATTACTATCATAAGTAATTGTGTGGAACAAGGAAACAACATGGAAATAACAGCAGCGCATCTCCGTGCAAAATGGATGATGTATGAACCGTGAAAAATCAGCTACATTTACCATCTGTCACAGCGAAGTCAGTAATCGTTCCAGAGCGGGATACGCATTTACCTGTGTTTCCCATCCTTTGTTCAGCGTCCTTCAAAAAAACGGGACATTACCGGCTCATCCCGTAAGACCAGCGCACGGCCGCGCCGCTCCGAGCACGGGCCATGGGGAGCCGCTCGGCGCCGCGAACTACGCATCATCATGAGTGCGCGAGGCGGGCGCGCGCGCGGCGGCGGGCAGCGGCAGCGGCGGCGGGCGGCTCGCGGTGGCAGGTGCTGCTCCGCGGTCCTGGGCCACCTGCCCCCCCCCGCTCCACCTGCCCCCTCCCTGGAGGCCGTCAAATGGAATGCGCCGAGTGTGCGGTACTGCTCGGCTCAGACCGGTCGGTTGGCAGGGCGGTCGGTTGGTCGGTCGATCGGTGCTCGGGTTAGATCGAGGTGGGTGTGAGCGTGGTTATTTTAAAACCATTCCACACTCCATCCACGCTGAAAACGCAATCGACACCTGTTCTACACCCATATAACACTCCCAGTAAACCCCTCTGGCTCGGACGGCACACCCACCTATACGGGGAGATTACATCTAAAATACTCTGGGCGCGGAGCTGGAAATGGGTGCAGCCGGCCCGTCGAGGACAGACAGACGGCGCCCAGCGGAATTTGTCCTCGCCGGCCGTCACGTCACGCCAGCATCACGCGGGCGTCACGCCGATAACCGTCTCGCCGTTACGCCGATGTGAGCTGATCGATTTGTGGTCTGTCAGGAGTTGAACCGGCTCAATCCAGCGGCTACCGGCGGCCAATGCTGAACAATCGGATTATGAAACCAACTGGTATCGTCTAGTCTCTCATTAGAGGGCGGCATGGCGGACAGTGCGAGTCCGTGACATTACCAGCTCACGCTCTCTTTTGCGCCACGCTTGCATCATGTTGCGCTCTCGGTAGAAAAACCGTCGGCGACGTCCGCGCATCAGAGTCGGCGCCGGCGGCCTGTTGACGTCGGACGGTCGCTGGAAGCCCCTCCCCCTTCCCGCCCTCTCCCCCACTCAGGTGGCGGCGCGTTCCACCTTCCCGGTAGGTGTGTTCCAGCAACCCCGGACCGATTCGGACCGGCTCCGCGGTCACGTGATGCCTCCAAATGACGTCACTCTGCAGTGAAGTCAGAGTCCATATCGTCCCGAGTCCCTATCCCACGGAGAGGTACGCAGCCTTCCGGGAGGAGGGCGGCTGGGAAGGCCCGCTTTGAGCCACCGCTGCCCGCCGCCGTGGGCTCGGCCTGGCCTTGGGTGCTCGAGCTGCAGAAGCGGTGAGCTCGGCGGGCCGGTACAATGCGGGCGCCGGGGCGCCGGGTGGGGGCGCCGGGGCGCCGCGCGTCCTCCATCAGCGGGGCGCGGCCGGTGCCCGGTCGCAGTCAGCTCAGCACCGCTCAGACTCGGCGGGGCGCCGGCACGCTCCGGTGTAATGTTTGGGTACACCCTCCTGGCTCCCGCACACCCTCTGAGCTCCTGCACACCCTCCAGCCTCCTGCACACCCTCTCACCTCGGCCTCCCAGCGCGGACAGTGCCATCTCTCGGCGGGGTCCGGTACCGCCGCGCGGACCGAGCCGCGGTGACAGGGGCCGGGAGCGCCGGGAAGGGTGACGGGATCAAAGGGCCGCCACATTCCGATGACAGGAACCGGGCCCAGGGGAAAAGTGAATCGGCGAGCAGACTTCAAAGGCGCTCTGCATACCCAGAGGAAATTGGTGTTTGGCATGCCCAACCCGGATTTAACGATTGTCGCAGCAACAGCAAGCTATTCTAACTGTTGTTTTGATAAACATTCCAATCCGTGAGCATCACAATCTACAGTTATTTTTCTTGCTGCCTGCCCGCATGGAGCATATAATGAATAACAATTAGCCTTTTAGGGTCGGCGACGAACTACATTTACCAACAAATTACAGCAAGAACAGTCAGTACTGGCATGATATTATGTAAAAGCGTTGCCAAAAAAGTCGATGCTCTCGCTACTGCCTTTATATAAGCGCATTATAAAAGGTATTCAAAAGCGGAGTCACGGGCCACCGTTGCAGGCCGAGCGCCGTTGACATTTATGCTGTGGGGGCTGACAGCCGCGCCGATACGACAGGGCGGTCGCTCTGCAATCCCCGTCGGTCACCCGTTCGTTGGTCACCGGTGCCGCCGCGAGCGGTGCGTCCCCGCCCCGCCGGTAGCGACACAGTCGGCAGAGTGGCGCCTGCTGGGAGCCGGGGATTGACCGCTCGGCTCCATCCAACGACGGCAGAAACATCCAGTGTGCCGCGGCAGAAACCGGGCTTTATACGGGCAGGGACCGAGCCGAGACGCTAAGCATATGAGGTGTGGTGTCCCATTCCTGCATTCATAGCGAACAGCGACCGAAGCCATTGCCGTTCGCTCGTTCGTCGCACATGTACGGCAGTTATGATGGCAGTTGATCGTCAAGAAAGCGCCGCGATCCTCACTCCTTGCTCGTCTCTCGGATCTTGGGTTGTCTGGGACGACGGGACTAAAATTTAGAGCATAAATACATTCATCATATACATTAACTAGGTATACATCACGTTCAGCTCTGTTCAGCCAGACACATTTATGGGTAAGTTCAACAATTAGTTCAACTATTTTAGGCACCGTGTACGACATAGTGATGTCAATTCTACGATAAATTTAGGCGATGTGGAACAGACTCCTCCTTCATATACGCCGGCGCCCTATTGGACGCTATACTCTCTGGACTCTATCAGAATAATTGGGAACCGTCGCGAGAATGTCGTCTGACATATCAGCAGCACGTCAGCGATATACCCGGCTGCCGATATCTCGCTGATGTCGATTGCAATCAAGCGACGGCTGATATAAACTCCGGCACAACCGCCAATGTAGGTCCCTCCCCCGATGCCGGCTGTTTGCGTGTAGAAGCGACCGTCACAGGGCGGCAGAGACCAGATCAGCCGCTGACCGTCACTGCTGGAGGTCACCCACACTGAATACCGGAAGGAACACGGCGGCGACAGCGCGCCACCGAGCGCGGACACCCGGACACCCGGACACGCGGACACCCGGACACGGGGACACGAGGACACGCGGCCGGGGCGTGATACGTCGTCTGATGTCCGCATTCTGACTATTGGAGCTGATGGTCAGCTAATAGTTCTCACTCGTACCAAATAATTTTTAAGATTACAATCGAGCTTCACGTTAGAAATGGAAAGCGACTGTAGACTTCGCGCTAGCACCGATGTTGGCTTTTCCCATCATCACCGGCACGATTGGATATCGGTCACCTGTACCGGTCCGTCAGCTGTCTCGACTCCGGTGGCTCTCGGCTAACGGCGTGACAGAGCTACCGTCCGCTGAATATGTATTGGCTGTTCCGTTTGTGGACGCAGTCGGCTAGAAACCGAGTCGACCGTTTGCATACAGGCGCGGCGGGCGCCCGACTCCGAGCTCGCAGGAAATGCCGCCTCCGTGGAGGAAATGCCCGCTGCGCCGTGTCAGTGCGAATCGCCGGATTTGGCTGCACGTGCATCGGCTTTGATCGTGCCGAAACTGACGCAACAAGCATCGGGCCAGCTCTAATTAAAGGCGGCGTTTCGGTCCTCCGCCGACAACTCAGAGCTGTCAGCCGTCACTGGCGGGGTAGCAGACCAAGTTGGACGCCGGGCCCGCCTCTCGGCCGCGGGCTCTTTGTCTGACGGGGCTGGCCCGGCTCGGAGCTCAGCTGCAGCTCAGCAGCTGTGTGGCCGGTCTCAGAGTCGGGCCGCCGACAGCTCGCGGCCGGGCGCGCGCCTGTGACCCGGCCCGGCCGTCCCGGACGCCGCCGGTTCCAGCTCAGCGGCTCGGCGCGGCGACGGTCGGTGAAAGCAGCCGCTCCCGGGCGGGCATCTGTCGCGACTCGGCGGGTCCGGAGCCGAGCGGCCGGCCTCTCTCCGGGAGCTGCTGTCTCCGGGTCTCTCCGGACCACTCCGGGCTGTCTCCGGGCCTCTCCGGGTCGCGTCTTGGGGCTCTCCTCACTGTTTTCAGGCCTTGACTCGCTGTGTCTCCGGGGCTTCTCTGGTGTCTCCGGACCTTTCCATGTCCGGCCAGGAGACGAGAAGGAGACGAGGACACCGGTGGATCGGCGAGTGAATCGTCCATGGGACGCAGGACGTCGTAAAATGACGAGAGGGCGGAAAAAGAGCGTCTTCGAACACAGTTAAATCTTCGGACGATTGCAGGTAACATTGACCTCTGCTGGGCCAATAATGGCTGTATGATTCAACCGCCGCAGATCATGAAGAAACGAGTCTCAACTACGTTTATGCGGCTTCACGGAAGAACACCTGAACCAGGGTCGAAGGCGCGTGGGCGTACGAGCTGCATAGGTGCAGGACTTTTGGGAAACCCGTGGCGCTGAGTTCTGCGGCCGGTTTTCATACCTGACATTGATGGAGCGTATAATAAGGACCTGTTCAGTGTTCAGTGCAAAACATCGGGATTCCCGCCAGCCGCCACTACTTCCAACAAATCCACACTCGGTTCACAAATCTGCCGTGCAGGAGCTCGCTCTCTTTGTCCGAGAACGGCGCAGTAGTAAGCACAGAAAAAGGGTGCTGGCGGCCGCCCGTTGTATGCCGTGACATTCTACTGACGCTGGCGACCTTTATCGGTTAAACACGCGCCCGGCGAGGTGGGCCGGCGGCGGTCCACGGCGACCGACTAGCCGCCGGCAAAGTGCCAGCTTATCTGGTCTATCGGCGGCGGCGCGGCCTTCGCTGTCCAGCCGCGGCAGCGGGTCTGGACATGGCGACAGACCGACCCGCCGCCGGCAGTCGCGCCGACCCCGGCCGCCGCTACCTTGGGCAATTACCCGACCGTGTTGCAAGCCGGGAGAGAAGAAAATCGTGCGTCTCGCGTTTGCAGTAGATAACGGTCTGACAGTGACGGCGCCGCTTCAGAAGGTCGACGGAACGCCGCAGGACCGCCGGGACCTTGACGGCGTACGGCACAGGTGGAAAAATAGTAGCCCTTTTCTACAACCGACGCGGTTAGTTATAACGATCCACAGCACAATGCTCTATTATACAATGTATAGAAATGGAGGTGGTCGTGTCAAAGTTTGTCGAGTCTGTCGGTCTGCTTGTGACAGTTGGCGTCGCCACACGGCGCGCCGCACCGGATGGGGGCTCAGGGCACCACCTGTGTCGTTTCACAGGTGTCTCCCGCCCCCTCGACCCCTCCCGGGCCCACACGGCTTGGCTTATCGGCCGCTCCGCCATCGCTTCACTGTCAGGCCGCTCCGGGAACCGTATCAACCCGGCGCCGGTGGCCGTTTTACCTGTCCTGATCTGGCTCACCCTGACCTTCCATGTGCCCGCTTCTGTTCCTGTCCTTCCTGTCACTTTTTTTGTCCTCCTTCTTGGAATCGGTGGCTGTCCTTGCCTTGGTTCCGTACCCCGGTGCTTCCTCAGTTTATATCGTAGGTTGGCCGTTAGGTCCGCGATATTTACCACCATCTGCAGCGTTTGTTGGGCTCTCACCATGTATCGCCCAGGATAAGTGCCCACCCGGCCCTGCCCTTGCTCCGACCCCGTCCCGTCGACGTCCTTGGCGCCTTCACGATCGGCGGAGAACGGCCGAAGGCGCGCGGATGGCGAGGCCGTGACAGAGACCCCTCCCTGCCCACCGCCGCCGGGAATCAGGTCACTATCGAGGTCACTGCCGTCCGGGGCATACACAGAGAACGCCGGCCAGCCGTCGGTGGCCATAGTCGGCCCAGCGTCACCCCAGCGACGCTAGACGTTGCGCCACAAACACTGGCATGTTTGCGGTCGGCACGGAGCCTCATCAGCTTTAGGCAGAGATTTGAGGCTTTGAAATCGGGAGAGAGGACTTACCGGCCGACAGTCGGGCCACTTTCTCGCTCGGGCCGAGCGTGGTTCCTTCTGACGGGGTGGTGCCGTCAGCTGGCACCTCGGCCAGGCGCGCGAGGAACACGGGGTGCGGCAGCTCGACTCCGATGGGACACAGCTCGCTGTCCCCTACGGCGTCCCCTGCGGTGGGGCTCGACCTTGCCTTGCTCGAGCCGTTTTCGTGGAAGCACCTCCTTTGGTGCGGCCCGGTTTTTGTGAGCCGTCGCTCGAAGGCCGCCCACCGCCCGCCGCCCGTCGGCCGGCCGCCGGGGCGAAGGTAAACATGTGCACTTTCGAGCGGCGGTGGCGGCGGCGGCGCGGCGGGGCCGGGTGGCGGCGGCGGCGCGGCGGGGCCGGGTGGCGGCGGCGGCCGCAGTCGGCGGCGTGACGCGGGGCCGGTAGCACGTGCCGGGCGCCGCGCGGTGGTGACAGCGAACGGACGCCGACCGAAGCCCGGTGTGTGAGGGCTGAACCAACTGTGATACTAGTGACTAACCATGGGCGAGTGCTACCTGCCCGGTGCCACCGAGGGCACCACC
The DNA here is from genome assembly GCF_019059575.1 of Amphibalanus amphitrite. Classification (NCBI taxonomy): domain Eukaryota; kingdom Metazoa; phylum Arthropoda; class Thecostraca; order Balanomorpha; family Balanidae; genus Amphibalanus; species Amphibalanus amphitrite. The sequence continues at coordinate 64,359 of NW_024883211.1, forward strand.
ACGGCCGACCGCCGACCCCGACTCCTGCCCAGAGGTAGGTCACAGCGAGCGGAGACAAATGGGTCACCCGGAGGAGGGGCGGCACCACAAGCCGCCGCGTGCTGGGACCTGTGGGAAAGGATGGGCCTTGGTATGCCTGACGCATGGTGGTGCAAGAGAAAGTTGCGAGAGAGGTGTAGAGTGATAAAACGTTTAGGTTTGGATCAAGTGACCCAAATCACATTTTGTAACATTCAGGCGCTGCATCATAAAAAGAGAGCTTGAACCTACGGCTGGGATTTATGAAATGCATCAAGGCAACACCGGCCACCAACTCTATCAGCCAATCGACCAATGCTGTTCAATGACAGCACCGAACAGGTGTCCGTGCTCAGTTGACCGCGGGCAGGCTCGGTCTGTTTTCACACTCGTCGGGTCACCGAGTGCCTGTGCCGGTCAGCACATGACCCTGTGACCGGCCTCCTCGCTCGGTCCCGCGCGGCCCGGCCCGTATCCTGCTGGGCTGTCCTGTTTTCCGAGCGTCTGCGTGACGTCAGGCGGCCCAATTGTGGGCGCCTCGGCCGGTATGCAGAGCACCGCTGCGTGGAAAAATCGACACAAACTCCGCACACGGAGACGGGTCCCAGGCAGCTGCGGGAGCCGCGACGTGATTTACACCCCAGGGGCATCGGTTGACATGATAACGCTTGCGAGCGTAACATGAACGTTTCCATACAAATAAAACAGTACAGTTCACACGCGATGAGATGTGAAATCGGTGCTCAGTTTCTCTGTATTTTTCCTCGGCGGTTGTTGGGACCGGTGCGGTCCGGGTCGGGCAGCCTCCGTCACCTCGCTGGGCCCCGGGCTCCCAGTAACAAAGACCAGCCGACGCACCGCCCGGCCGGGTCGGCTCATTATTACGCACGTGCGGCGGCTCGGCCTCGGCCAACACTGGGCCAGGTCAGGTCGGCGCGGAGCGACACGTGCCGCGGTGAGACAGCTCCGCTCAGGTGTGGATTTCTCTCTGCTGCGGGAAGGTCACGGTTGAGCGATAACCGGCCGGACGGGAGACCGTTCAGTTTCTAGGCGGCCAACAGCTGACTGAGGAAAGAGCGACAGGCCGGCCGGTCGCCCTTCCCCGGGGCGCAGCGGCGAGTCGGTCTCGGCGCGCGAGCAGCCGTTTCGAAACCACCTTTGTGTTCCACCGCGGCGGCCTTGTCACGAAAAGAGACGGTCCACGCAATGTCATATGTCACAGAGTATTGTTTAATTGGTCACATGCCGTGTTTCCTGTCTCCTACTGCACGCGTGTGCGTCCTTGACTTGTCACACTGTTCGTAAACGCACACAGCCCCATATCGGGTCCGCCGCGCGCGCTGTGTGTGTCCGTGGATCGACCTGTTGGCAGCGGGCCCGTCCCTCCCCGCCCCTCCCTCTCTGTGTGTCGCCGGCGGCCAGCTAACGCCCGCCCACCCACTTTCCCCGCAGAGAAGCCGGCCCCGGTGAGCTGCGAACCGCCCGGCCTTGACGCCGCCGAGCCGGCCGAGACGCGCCTCTCCGACACGGAGGAGGAGGAGCTGCCGCGCCGCTGCCCGGCCGCGCTGCGGTGCCGGCAGCGCGAGCAGCGCCGCCGCGTGCTCCGCCTCGCCACGGACAAACTCACCGCCGTGGAGGACCTCCGCGAACGCGATCTGCGCCAGGCCACCCTGCTGCAGAACATGGCCGCGCGCCTTGAGGCCGAGGCCAAGGCGGAGCGGGCGGCGCGCGCGGCCCGTCAGAGGGGTGTGCGCGCCTACGCCCGCACGCTGGGCCGCTCGTTCGGCGACCCGAGCTCTGCGGAGCGGCGGCGGAGGCGGCGCGAGGAGAACCGCCTGCTAGATGTTGACGTGCAGGAGATGTTCAGCGACATCTACAACCAGCCGGCGCCGGTGCTGATCGGACCGCTGGACGAGGACGATGAGGCGCCGCTGAAGTTCGCGCGCCGCTGGGAGGACGAGGAGCTGTTCCCGGCCCCCAAACGGGCGCGCACTGACATCAGCAGCGAGAACACCGACCCGAGCCTGGGCCCGACGCTGGCGCCGGCGCCGCAGGAGCAGGTGCGATTCGACGAGCCGCCGCGCGGCTGCGGCGCCGCCGCCGGCTTCACAGAGTTCCACATGTTCCACCACCTGGTGCCGTCACTGGAGTCGTAGCCGGTGCCGCTCACCCGCCCTGCGGCCGCCCGGAGCCGGAGCCGGAGCAGACCGGAGCCTGAACCGGAGCCGGAGCCGCCCGAAGGCCGCAGGTTTTGTCCTTTGTTGTTGTTGTTGTACATATTGTGTCTTTGTTCGACGCATGGTAAAACCAAACCAAAAAAATATTTTCGTGGAGCTGTGGCATGGGTATCTTACAGTTTTGTAGAGCTGAGCTTTAGTCCGTGCCTCGGGCACGCCGGTAGGCTCTGATGGTACCGCGTCAGGCTGCATTTGATCGCTCTGGGACTGTAGCTGCAGCGCGCCGGAGCCGCGGTGCCAGCGGCACCCGGGCCGCGGACGCGCCGCCACCGCCCTCCCCTTCTCCTCTCCTCTCCTCACGTCCTGATCAGCCCGCCGGCTGCGGCCGGCCAGCTCTCTATCCCTCTGATGGCTGTGCTAGTCTCTCGCCCTCCCCGCCCGGGGTGGGGCTGTTCCCCTGAGGCAGGTGCCGCGCTCGGTCGGCTCGCCGCGGGTGGCCGCGTCTCGGCAGCGCAGACGAGCGGCGCCGCTCGAGCGCGCGACCCGCGCCGCTCGACCTTGTCCTTGCGGCCGGGTTGCGCCAGCGCCGGTCACCGCGGCCGGGAAGCGAGCGGCCGACGGCGCCGCTGGCTCTGCTGACCCAGTTTGGTCCGCCGCCGCCGCCGCCGCCTGGCCGCGGGCCACCCGCCGCCCCCGCCCCCGCCCCCGCCCGCGCGACCATCCTCGGTCGCCGCCGTCGGTTGCGTGGCGCGGAATGCGGGCGAACGGGTGCCGAGATTCAGTTTCACTCGGCCCCGGGAGCGGCGGACTGCCCGCCGCCGCGGCAGGCCCGCGGCTGCCGGCCGGGCCAGCGCCGTGCCGCGCCCACTGCCGCAAACGTTGGGGCGCATACCACACGCGCCCTCAAAGATCTCGTCCTGTACTCGAGGATTTCGGCGCGTTTAACGTCACCGCCCGAGCAGCCCGCCCTTCGCCGTCTACAGGGGTTACAATATTATTTTATACATGTGCGTCGGCTGGTCCTTTCGCATTTTGCAGCAGCCCTTTGATCAGTGATGTACCGGTTTTTCGCAGCTTTGTGGCGCTCTGAAAGTTATTCAGAGATCGCCCTCTTATTATTGCAGGATTGTATGTGATTGTGTGCGAGACACTGGATTACGAATTCTGAGCTGCAGCGAGCAGCGGCACATGGCAATGAACGTTGGGTGATCCGTAGGTGGCATATGTATATTATCTCTATGGCTCGTTGTTTGCCCTGTGGCGCGGCGGCTGCCGCGCCGTCCGCCTGCCAGCACTGCCCGGTGTTCCGCGCGCGAGCGAGAGCCCTTCTGTCGATGGCTTAGCACACGGTGTCGTACAAAGGAACGGCGATAGTTCGCTGATGCGTGACGTGTTCTCGCCAGCTTATGAGACGGGCGTTTGCCAATATATATTTAAACAAAGAACGAGGTGATTTGTTGATGAGCGAAGCAGATGGGAACGGGAGGTGGTTGATAGGGAATTCGGCGGGGAAACGAAAAGGAACGACAGTTACGGAACATTAGTGCGCTCACCATGTGTACCAATCTGTTAGGTACACAAAAGTACAATAATGATGCAAGCAAGTCGTGACAGAAAGCAAAAGCTAACTACATCACTATGTACCAAGAACAAAACGATGCGATACACAATGCATATGACCGAGCATGCGGTCGTCAGATACAGCGGTCGATCATCCCGAATAACCAGGGCTCAAAAGTTACTACAAACACCGACTTTCGCAAAGTCCCGAAAGGAAAACATCCACAAACAATCTCAGGAGGCAACGAAAGTCGAACAAGTCCTCCGCAACGAACGTCGTTTCTGAGGACCTTAGCACCCCGCCACATTCACACGTTTATGGTTAAATGCCAGGACAACGAGTACATGCTCCTCAGGTCGAGGAAAACAAACGACATTCGATGACGTCAACGACACAACTCTTAAACAAAGGAGCTGGAAAGGCGAAAAAGTGAGGAAAACAACAACCGATGGCGGATTACACAGGACGGATTTCAGGAGAATAAAAGCTGATGTCAATATGATTCGTAGATTTTAAATTCCTACGTTTAATTTGCGATGATAGGACCCGATAAAGAAAAACTTTTCACATAGGTAAACCTATCATAAAAAAGTTTTGCTGTTGCCAAAAGAATCGATGATCCAAGCATGTGGATTCAAACACCTTGTAATGTAAATCGTAAAGGCTAAAAACCATCCATGCTATATGTGTAGCTAGCTCCAGAGGAGTCCTTGAAACTCATCGGCTCTGTCTGACAGCGGACAGCCAGCTCTGGTTGCAGAGCCGCCCGGCCAACCTGAACCCCCGCGGAGAGCTGCAGTCTCTCGGGGGGGGGGGGGGGGGCACAGGCGGAGCTGGCCTTTCGCCGACCTTGCGGAGGGACCGGTCGGTCCAGCACTGACCTCGCCGAGCCGCGAGGGGGTGGAGGGGGGAGGGAGCTGGTCCGACCTGACTCGACGGGAGGAGCGGGCCGAGAGAGCTCAGACTGAACGAGAGTGATGATAGTTTGAGATCGAGATGGACTCCTGCGGTGCTGCGCCGCATCCGTTTTGGTGCCAGCTCAAGCTAAGCACCAGCCATGCAGAGAGAATCGTCGTAGACGAATCGTTCAGTTCAACAACGCTTTATAATTACAAAAAGAATAGGATGGAACACAACCACACCTTTTGAATTGTCCACAGTTCGCGATAAACCTTGTAGGTACCTATAGGTAGTCAGGGTCCAGGACATGTAGGTAAGGATAAAATTAAAAACTTAGAAGGATGAGTATTGGGTAGCTTTATGAAGACCGTAATAATCGAGAACTTCAGTCCAAGTCCCGACTGTCATGACTCCTCACCCCACCCCCCCCCCCTAAAAAAAGACCAATCCACATATTAAAAAAAAAACGCAAACACAAGACCACGATCAAACCTGAAAGATCAAAACATTTTGTCAAGCCCAACTACCCACCCAAACACCCCCGACGCCCCCGTGGACTGACCTTTCTTGGCTCCATGATCCGCCGCCAACATGGCGGGGCCGCTGCGCCGGTCTCATGTCTATGAGGCTGAGGCCGGAAATTCGCATAAGACGCACGTAAATGATAAAGCTGCATTGCTCATCTCACTCGCACATGCACAACTTAGTTTCATCGTTCCCCGTGGTCACTGATGAACATTTAATTATCACCATGTCGCACACACATCGAAAACGCACCACCAAAACCGCACACAACTCCATGCACGCACTCCTCCGGCTGCAAACTGCCTCGGGCTACGCGAGCGCGCGCGTTTCGTAGGTCACGTGATCTCTGCCCCGAGGGCACGTCGCGCGCGGTAACGTCACATGAGAAGGGGAGGGGAGGTTCATGGAGGACGGGACGGAAGTAGGAGGAAGTCGGCTGCGGAGTCGGAGTCGGAGTCGGAGTCGATTTTGGAAACCGTAGCCGGAGTCGGAGTCGGAGTCACCAAAAATTCATCGAATCCGCAGACCTGCCAGGGCTGCGGAGTCGGAGTCGGAGCTGGTTTTTGAAAGCCGGAGTCGGAGTCGGAGTCATCGAAAATCCCTCGACTCCGCCAGGGCTGCGGAGTCGGAGTCGGAGTCGGAGTCGGAGTCGGTCGGAGTCGACAGTTGTGACCGGAGTCGGAGTCGGAGTCGGAGTCGATTTTAGAAACCCGAGCCGGAGTCGGAGTCGGAGTCACCGAAAATCCGTCGACTCCGCAGACCTGCCAGGTCTGCGGAGTCGGAGTCGGGAGTTGGAGTCGGTCGGAGTCGACAATTCTGGCCGGAGTTGGAGTCGGAGTCGGAGCTGGTTTTTGAAAGCCGGAGTCGGAGTCGGAGTCGCTGAAAATCCATCGACTCCGCAGCCCTGGACTCCGCAGCCTGGAAGGTATGACAATGCATTGGTCGATTGAAGTGACGCAAACATGTGAAGTGTGCGGATTGGTGTTGAAAATTTATCGGTGGTTTTATATATCAGTGACGTCCATCTCCGTCTCTATAATGTCCCTTCAGCGAATTGTGTCGGTATTTGGATTATCACTGATTTCTGAAGCAAAAATGCACATTACCTACCCATCACTAATTGGTAATTGCTACAATTTTGGCATGTGTAGGCTTTTGTAAGGTGAGCAGAATTAGCCGTAACGCTAACTGCGAGCTTCAACGTGCCGATTTATCAATCTATTTGGTGTCATTCGCAATCGCGTCAGCCGATCAGACATCAGTTGTCCATCAGTTGCTGCGGCGCTACAGGTCTACTGCGTGACAGCGCAGCACGAGACCAACGCACAGCTACCGTCCGGTTCCGACGCTTCAACAACGTCAAAACTTAAACAGAATCCCCAACTCGAAAATGGCAAATCTACATATGGTAATGTTTAAAATACATAACCATCGTGAACGGACGCTTCTGCGATGTGAATTGAAGCAGACGCACATTCTTCATGAATTTCGTCATGCAGTTCAAGAAGAAAAACAAACATAAAATAGACGATAGATCGCTAAAGTGCGCAGCTTGGAGAGTCCAGGAGCTCGTTGACTTTCTGTACCAGGCTGCACGTGATGTGGAAGTTATCACAGATCGTGCTTTTATGCCTACAAACTTTGTGCTATTCTCTCGTACCGCATCTGTCTTAGCACGGGACCCTTCATCCCCTTCTATGCGTTCTAATTGGTTTCCATAATTAGAATGCACAGATTATGACGTTTTTTTTTTACGTGCCTCGCGCAAATATGGGATTAAGGAAGACCATCAACGTTCAGTTTAACACAAATGCGAATAAGAAAGCATACATCCTGTATTGCAAAGCCAGACAAATATATGATATTTTATATACAGTTCACACATCAACAAGTCACAGCCCTCAGCACCATTTCTCACATACAACACGTGACAAAAAGCGGTTCGTTTCATTTACAAACAACCTGAGAGGGCGAGCCAACGTTCCGGTATTCAGTTGAACTCCTGTCCATACCATACCGGACTGAGCCGACATACTTAGGACCGCAACCGAGCCTCAGTGCCACTGAGACTAGTACTAAGTCAGCTGTTCCTATCAGGAAATACATGAGACACTGACAAAATTCGAGCTCGTGAACGGAACCATATCACAGCGTCAGTTCGAGTTTCGTCTCTAAGCTCGATGACGGAGTTCGAGTTCGTTGCGCCGTATCAGGTCGTTGACCGACCGTTGACCCTCCCGCCGGGTCAGGTCGGGTCAAATCAGATCAGATTAGACCGATCAGATCACCACAGGCACTAAGACCAGACCATGTCAGGTCTGACCGTACCCCGCTATATCAGGTCACGCCTCACGCCAGGTCAGGTCAGGTCATTGCTGGCTGAAGCTCCACCTGAGCGCCTGACACAGCTCCGCCGCTCTACCGTGTGACGTCACACCGGCCAGCCTCCTCTCCAGCTCTGTAGGCGAGCTACGGACGGACGGACGGGAGACGCGGGGGGGGGGGGGCACAGGGGCGAGTTAGTGGTACGACCACGGATAAATCGGACCCAGACTCAACTTCACAGGCATGCATTATAAGTGACCAAAGTTGGTAGGGAATGGGCGGGTGGGAGAAGGAAAGAGTATTGTCTGCAAGAAATATAATTATCCGTAATAAAATTAATGTTACCTACTTAGAGCTTCATAGAAATGCAGCCGCTAGATATGAATATGAAACAACGACTGTTTCCATTTAACAAGATCCAGACACGGCCAGATATCTCAGAAATTAGACTGCTGTTGGTAAATTCATAAAAGAAACGATGATCAAAATTGACATTTAAAAAAAAATGTAACAAAGCCTGTGTTCGAATCTTGGGAGCAAAACTCTTGGTAGTCCAGAATCCTGGTGTCAGCGATACACAGTACTATTAAGAGCCCATCACAGCTCTCGAGATTAGTGTCACGCCGTGCCTCACCTCTGCAGGAACTGAGCCAGCGTTCCGAACTCAGCGCGAATGTCGCCGGCGAGCGGAACGCTAACGGCCGGCAGCGCCTCCAGGAACCGGCGGCGAGCGTCCTCTATCGGCGCTGGTGGCGCCTCTGGCGGCGGCGGCAGACACCAGCCGGCCTGCCGCTCGGCGGCCGCCAGCCGGCTCAGCACCGAGGCAGACTGGTCTGGAAACGGGAAATGGTGCAATTATTGGTGATAGATCTCTTTGAGAGGAATACAACAGACTGAAACAATGAGACGTGCATGCCGCGGGCGACAGCCAAAGAAGACAAGCTGGCAAAAACTCAAGCATACACTATATACAGGCAGCCGACGAAAAACATTGGCGCCTTTGAGCGAACAAAACATTACTCACAGGCTCGCGCCTCGCATTGATGCTACCCATATCAATCTACAATGTCTGACCCTCCCTCACTAATAACCAGTTTGATTGGCCGAGATGCCATAAATAATCGGAACAGAAAGTAAACAGTTCTTCTCACCTGGTGAGTCTGTGTGCAGTACGGTGACGCCCGCGCGGGTCAGCTGAGCGATCAGCTGGTCGGCGGCGCGCGGCCGGCGCTCGGGCGGCGGCGCGGTGCCCGCTTTGACCCTGTCCCGCTCCACCAGCAGCCAGCAGCGGCTGTAGAGCCGACAGAGCCGCTGCAGGCGGGCCACCAAACGGCGGCGACCCGGCCCCGTCTGCAGGTCTGAGAACGGGGGGGGGGGGGCGTTAGTCCGACGAGGGTAGCGCATTGAACCACCAACACAGCTTGCTTATCAGTCAATTAGCGAAGTTTGAAGGGCATCACACGGGGATAAAAAAGGACATCTATCTTAGACAACAGAAATATACGGAGGAAATGCAGCACATTTTGGATGGGATTCGAGAAAGCTTATAATGTGAAGCAAACAAAAAATAAATCAGAAAAGCAATAAGCGAAGTCTAAAAGTGATGAGCGGAGTCTCGTGTAATTCCTACTACCACTTCATCCCCTCTCTGCCCTCCCTTGCCCTCACCGGCGGCGGGTCGCCGCACCACGGCCGCCCTCCTGCTGACGATATAGTCCTCTGCCGGCAGTGAGCGGACCTCCGTTCGCGCCCGGTGCACGGCCCGCAGGTCGGAGAGGAGGCGCGGCGCGCAGCTCACCTCCCGGGAGCTGGCTATTATAACCAGCGGACCGGGGGCCGGCTGAGGAGAGGGGGCGGGGTAGGTTGTTGTAGAGTGAGTAGTTCAGAGGACGCGTTAGCAGTATAGAAACAGCCGTAATATCAATTCGTAAATTCTACCTGCTTTAGAATTATCAAAGCAGGGAGAGGCAACCCACGTTCCTTGAAATATCTCCACTCTATAGCACACACTCACAGATATGCGCCTATGTCTGTTTAGAGCATAAAGCTGATAATAACCACCTAAGCCACGCTCGCGTCGTTCCTCACCTGTTCTGAGCTCCGCCCCGGCGCCCCCTGCCGCCCGCTCCCCGCTGACGGGACCGGAGGACGGCTCTGGACCCCGCTGGGGCCGGCCGATCCGCCCCCACCGGCCACCTCCACACCTCCTCCCCCAGCCGAGCCGGCCGTCTGTGGTGTCCGCCCCATACTAAGCCGCTCCCGAAACTCGGCCTGCTTCTGTCGCGCCCGCTCCAGACGAGCCTGGCGCGCCCTCTCGGCAGAATCGGGAACTATGTTTTCCTTTCTTTCCGATAGAGGCGCAGCTGTCGGCATTTCGTCGTCGCTGTCGAATAGGCCGAGATCGAAGACCGGGCGATCCGTATTACGTGATGTGCGCTTTTTGCTTGTTCCAAAAGTTGGAGTTTCAAACGGATCATCAGGATCTGACCGCCTCTTCGCTTTAGTGATACTCTTTAGAATCGAACCAGCCGGACGCTTGCTGGACAGCCAGACACCATTCGTGGACGAAGGAGTCTTGGTCTTTTCATCGGAAGACTTCTTCGTCACCCTTTTACGTTCAACCGAGCGAGGGTTCGCCTCGGTTCCATCCAGCTGAAAGTCAGCATCAGACTCTGACCCAGATGGGGGCCGATTGGTCGTGCCAGCGTCACTCCGCACGGTGGCGCTAGTATCACTCCGCACGGTGGCGCTGGTGTCGCGGCGGCCGACTGGGGAGCGCTCTCCCTCGCTGGACGAGACTGCCCTGATCCGTCTGCGCCGTCCCCTCTGCCGTTTGGCCGGCGATTCGCCGTGGGAAGAGGCCGAACTGACGTACTCCACGTGATCACTGTCCACGCAGAAACTGTCCTGTAAGGGCAGAGACAAAATTAAAGTCAAACATGATTTAGGCATATACCTAGGCGTAAAATGCAACTATGATGCATTGGTTAGGTATTAGAGATTCTAGTGGCAATGATCGTTCTAACTTTCGGCAATAGATATTTGAGCGTTGAGAAGCACACAATGCATGAGGTCGGTTCATTGGTCTACAATAAAAAAATCAATATCAGTTATCACTCATACCTAAGCTTAGGTCAACACAAAACACCATCTACCAAGACAAGACAATCAATTATCAAACACATCTTCAGCTTGTTACAGTTTCTTGCAGGCTACATACTGAGTCAGGGCTCGGTCTTACCTGTTCATAATCGTCGTCCTGGTGCGGGACCTGGGAGAACAGCTCAGAGTCGTTGGGCCGCGGCAGGGCGGGCCGACGGAACGCCGGCGCCGCGCGGCCCGGACTGCGCACAGACTTCAGGTACACGGCGCGCATACTGCAAAAGAAGAAAATGGATAATGAAGGGAAGAAACGGTACTTTGAGATACGTGGTGTGTAACCGTGAGGTCAGACGAATCTGAGTCAAGTGAGCAAATGGAAAACGTATGCGATGGCCGGGAATCGAACCCGGGTCAACTGCTTGGAAGGCAGCTATGCTCACCACTATACCACCATCGCTGGATATCAGCGCCTCTAATTACAAGATAGATCAAACTAGATAAAAGTGATGTGACGTTTGTATTATTTAGAGATGCTAATTTCATGCAAGATGTTTATAAATTCAATTACAAAGAAAAATTCAATAAAATATCTGAAGTAAGAACATACAAATTGACAAATATGATCCCCGAACGTCTCAGTCCACTACACAATCACGATCACCGACCCTCAGTCTCAGCCCGCGGCCGTGACACTCACTCGACGTCCTGCTGGGTGGGCTCCGGCGCGTCGTCGATCATCGACTCGTCATACTGGTCAGAGTCGGGCCCGTCGCTCTCGTCGTCTGAGGAGGCCGCCGACGCGTCGGTCGACAGGTCAGCCTCGTCATCCAGGAACGGGTTCCGGGCCCGGCGGCGGCGGCGCCGCTTCTGTGGGGCGGGGAGAGTCAGAGCGGTGACATCCGTATTACGACACACATGAACAGTGAGCACTGCTAATGGAACACCCACACTCAAAGGCTGAGCTACGCTATAGTCTTCTGATATGAATATATATATATATATATATATATATATATATATATATATATATATATATATATATATATATATATATATTCCGAATAACACTCGAAGAATGTCGCGTTATATAAAATCTAGGTAGTAACTATAACCGTGGCATGTTAGCAAATTCCTATTTAATTGACCAAATACACACTCCCTAACCACGATTCACTCTTGCTCGTATTTTACCCTCCCCTACCCTATGACTGAATTGTACTCACCTTCCCCGCGGCTGCAGCCGGCCGGCGTCCAACGCTCTCCGAGCTAGAGTCCCGCGCCGACTCCGCTCGACTCCTCGACTCCTGCACCGACTCCTGACGACTCCTCGCCTCCTGCCGGTCCCCTCCCGGTCCTCCCTCCTCCCCAAACTCGGTCACCCAGCCGACGGGAGGCGTTTCCTCCTCACTGTCCCGGAGTAACGCCGGACGGTGACGGCGGCGGCCGGCCACCCGCGCCACGGGACTGTCAGTGACATTGGCGGCCGACCCGGCAGGCATCAGGGGGCTCTCTGTGTTGTTTGGAGCTGCCCTGGCAGGTACCACCGGGCTGTCGGTCTCATTTGCGGCCAGTTTGGATGGAATTAGTGGACTTTCTTGATCAGATACCACAGACTTGGGTCTAGACGCAGGTCGAGCTAAGGGAGAGCTTGCGTCCGATATTCTGGACAGCAGAACGACGGGCTGCTTGTCGTTCCGGTTCGCTCCCGATGTAGACTGGACGAGGGTGTTATCCGTGGCGTCTGTTCCGTTCATATCACGGCAAGTGCGCTGGTTATTAGCCTCGGTCTCAGTACGTTGATGGCTGTCCGTCTCCGGTCCCCAAGTCACATGTCTGCCAGCCAGTGGAGATACGGGTACCCGCGGAGATGTTCCATCCATACGGAGTACTCGCGGCGCCGGTCTTCGGCAGGTATCAAACTCATCCTCCGCCCACGGGTCTTCATCACCCAGTCCAGCTACCAGTCCAGCAACCAGTCCAGCAGGACGACCGGCAGACCCAGCGGGGGTGACACCAGTCGAGCAGTGTCGCTGCTTCACCTTGGAGAGCCGCCGCCGTCCCCTCGCGGAGAGCGGCGTACTGTGTCTCCTGTCCACGGTCTCCCTCGGCCTCCTCTGACTGGACAGGATCGGTGACACGGCCGGGGAGGTCACCGCGCCGCCGCCGGGAGCCGCGCGGTTACCGGAGGGGGTCTGGGGCCGAGGTCGGGTCACGGTGAACAGAGGACTGTCGAGGGTGGCGGACGTCGGTCCTCGGGTGGTGAGATTGGTGGAGGGTGTACCGGTCACCGGTATGGCTTCTGTCAGAGGAGCGGGTTTGGACGCTGGGTCTACGGTGCCACCCTGCTCTACCACTGTCACGTCATGCGAGTCAGACAGATCCACAACCTTTACAGAGTTAACTGGCTTCTCTGTGTTCTTTGCCTCCGCTAGCTCCTTGCGATCTGCAGCGTCCGTCGCGCCACCGGGGTTGGACGTCACACCCTCGAACAAATCACTGTCCTCGAAGAAATCGGCAAACAGATCAAACACTGGCTTTTCCACCTCCCGAGCTGCCGGAGCCGCCGGGGCCGGTTTTACCGTGGTGCCACCGGTCTTGCCATTCTCTTTTCTCTCACTCTCCACTTTCCCTTTCTCCGTCTTCTCCGCCACTATATCCCTCTGCCTCTCCCTCTCTCCTCTCACTCTCCCCGCCGGCGTTCCCATCTTCTCTCCCATCCTCCGCGATCCCTTCCCACTCGGCGTGCGTCCTCCAGGAGACATCACACTCTTATCCACCAGCTCCAGTAGCTGAGTGGTGGAGTAGATCGACGTACCCGCCGCTGGAGAGTCGCGGACGGACGGAGCTGACCGCACCAGCAGCGGCGGAGACCGCAGAGGGCTGCAGACGGCGACAGATACAGCGGGAGGGACGGACGCCAGGGGTACCGAGACGGCCGACGCCGGCGGTGGGGGGTCGAGGGATGGAGGCTGTGGTTCTGGGGCAGGCGGAGGAGTGACTACGTTGGCAAACAGCGCGTCGTCGTCTAATCCAAAGTCGAACAGCGGCTGTGAGGACGGGTGCCGCCGCCGCGCGGTGGCTGTCGCAACGGGAGGGGGTTCACTGTTCTTGACGCCGTGAGTTTCTTCTTTCCCAGAAGGTAAAACATTCTTCGCTTGCTTGCCACCGAAAAACTCTCTCGAGGGTGTCTTCGACTTCAAGGCATTGCCAGCGCTTTCTAGTCGGTTCCTTCCACCAGCGACCACATCAGCAGGCTTGCTCTCTCGCTGAAGTCTATCCCTGTCAGGCTGCAGATCCAGGGCACCTTGCCGTCCTGCAGCTGTCCCTGACCCATCCTCCGCCACTGCCGAGGGCGGTACTGACGCCGAGGCCGGTGTGGCCAGCGCAGGGGCCGGCTCGAAGCCCAGGGAGGCCGCCGGCTCCCCTGCTGACGCGGGTGGCTCCTCCACACGGGCGAACAGACTCTCATCAGCGAACAGATCCTCGCTGGAGGGGCGGCGGGTCAGACCAGCCTGCAGGCGGAATACTGGGGAGGATACCGTCACTGCCGGCGGCGGCGGCGACGGTCGAGTCTGACGCTCCTCAGAGAATTCAGCTTTACCCCAACCAGTAGCCCCTATCGGCTCAGCAGTAGAGGGTCCTCCATTCTCCACCGCACCTCCTGGGATTGGCTCTACCGATGGCATCTCAATCTTCCGCCTCTTACTGCCGCGCGACAGCTTTCTCCGTTTGCTGGGATTCTGTGACGGTAAGATCGGTGAACCATCTTCCTCTGAGAGTAGAGACACCACGGGTGGACGACTCGGAAGGACATCCACAGAGCGCGGCGGAACAGAACTGCCCGGAGCGTCTGACGGAGGAGGGAGAGGGGAGGAGGGAGGAGGGGTCGCCGGCGGCAGGGGGCTCGGGTTCCACTCCCAGTCCGCGTTCCAGTCGTCTGGAAGATCGTCCCACTCGGCAGCTCCGCCCTCCGGGGCGTCAGAGGGACCCTCCAGCGGGTCAGCCTCACACACCGGCGCTGACTTTGGGGGTTCGCTCTGTACCGCCGCTCTCAGTCCCGACTCTGGCTTCGTGGCATCACTGCTCGTGTTGGTACGCCCATCAACCTCTGGGCCTGCCGTTCCATTTCCCTCATTCACGACCCTCCATTCTTCCTCCAAATCACCGGTCTCTCTCCCTGCCGTCGGATCCTTCCTCTCTGACCCATGCCGCTCAGCCTCCAGCCAGCAGCGCGCCTCCAGCCGCTCCGTCCTCTCCGCACTCATCATCAGCGCTCCCTCGTCCACAGTAACCAGAGGAGCAGCCAGCGCCTCCTCTAAAGCACTCAGCAGACCGGCGGCGCCGCCCCAGCCGGTGAACAGCGGCGGCGGCGCGACGGGCGGCCAGTCGGGCGGCGGCGGCGGCGGGGGCGGCGGGGAGTCGGCTCCGGAGGTCTCCAGCAGACTGAGACGGATCGCCTCGGCCACCTGTTCCGACTCGGAGAGGGCGCTCAGGTCTGCGGCGGGCCGAACCGGCGGACTGGCCGGCCGGGGTGGCGCCGGCGGAGGGGGCATCGCGGGCGCCGCCGGAGAGGGCTCTGAAAATAGAGGAGGGACGGCCGTCACTGGGGCTGTTGGAAGAATATGGGAATACGCTCAGATTTACGATTTTACGTTTGAGTATAATGACCAAGCTGACCAATCAAGAACATATTAACAAACACCTGTATAAGAAACAAGTGATGCCAAAACAATGTGAAGTTCACATTTTTAAGATGGATTCATCCGAAGAACAGTTATTTTTCCAGTCAAACTCCAATATCAAAACGCGTGAGCAAGATATATAACCCTGAACCATCCTACCACAGTCATCGTATCATCCATGACTCTGGTACCCGGATACCACCCCCGTACCCGGTCCTGTACCGCCGCGCCGACTCACCCAGCTCTATTCCGGCGTGCCGGCGCAGCCCCGTCATCTCCTGGTCGTATCCGTCGGCCCCCGTGTGCGCCTGCTCAGCCATGAAGGCCAGGAGGCGCACCAGGTTCCGGGAGACGCCGGAGTGGGAGACACCGTGGGTGGGCTGCAGGGTGGTCTGCCAGGGCAGCCACTCGGTCAGCGAGAGCGGTGCAGGGGCGGAGGGGCGACCGGTGTTGGTGGCAGCGGTACCTACGGGATACAGAGAGAATGGTCGGTCAGGGCCGGTCAGAGCTGTATACACGGGGAGAAGGGAGTGAGGGTGCTGAAAGAAATGTGATGCAAATGATGCAAGAGGTGAACACTCAACAAAACAAGATTGAAAAAGCGTCATGAAAGATTGCAGTTCAGACAGTCTGTAGTTTATCATTGCAACATCAAACTAATGCTATTATAACGCATGCTTGTTTGAAAATGGACCACGGAACAGCATGTCGACCTCAACAGCAGACTGGCGGTGAGGACACCCACCTGTTGCGTGTCTCGGCGGCAGCCTGCGCGCCGGCTCGTCCCCCGGCCTCAGCTTGTAGCGGGCGTCCCACTCCCTCATCTCGTCATCACTGAGGTAGGCGGCCGTGGCCGGACCGCGCTCTGGGGCCAGCGCCGCCAGCAGAGAGGCCATATTCTGTCCTCCACCGGTACCCCTGCCGGCGCCCCTTCCCCTGCCCCTGCCTCTGCCGGCCACCGGTCCGCCCCGGCCCCTGCCCCGACCCCGACCCCGGCCGGTCGCAGTCGCCGGAGAGGAGGCGGCCACCGTCATATGGAGCCGGTGACAGACGGGCTGCAGGCCGCGCGGGATCATACGCGGGCTGTTCTTGAACAGGTGAGGGCCGAGCTTCGTACCTGCGGGGAGGTACACGGCTATTGTTAGACCTAAAGTGCTATGCTTAAAGTAACTCGAGTCAAAGCGCTCTTATCCAGGGAACACTGAAAATTTTCAGAACGTATTTGTGAGATCGAAAGGACTGGCATGACAGAGAACATGATAGCAAACCCTGTCAAAAAAACAACATATAATCCGGAAACAGTCAATTCATTTTGATATCAGACCAACGATCGAAGCAATCATGCTCTTAGCACGTAGCCACGCGAGTGACCGTGTCAGTCGTACCGGTCATGATGGTTTTGAGTATGCTCTTGCGCTGGTACATGCTCTGGTTGTAGACGTGGTCTTCCTTTCCCTCTGTGACCAGCACCACGATCCTCCCCTGCCGCTTTCGTCCGGTACGGCCCATCCGCTGGACCTGGGGGAGGGAGGGACAGCGGTGTCAGACGAGAGCGAGGTAGCATTGGGTCTTCATTGGGCTTAATGACTGATTCAAAATGTTACTGATTTGTGACAGTCATTGCTCCATGACTGGTCAGCGTTGCCATCTTGAGCCGAGCCGTCCTATCTCACATCTTATTTCACATTCATTGGTGTACCGAGCAAATCAGATAGCGCCCAACGTATCGGCTCAGTGAACAGAGCAGCACATCACGCACTTGTCATGCCGTACCAGCCACCATTCGTAAATACAATATGCATCCCTCTCCCACCTTCAAGGTCGTATCTATCCCCTCCTCCCCTCCACCCAGCCTCCTCACCAGACTGATGGGCGACTTGCTGACGTCATAGCAGACAATGAGGTCCACGTCTCCGATGTCGAGACCCTCCTCGCCGACACAGGTAGACACCAGCGTGTTGAAGCCGCCCGTCCGGAACGCCGCGATCACCTGGCGGCCAGACGGCGAAATGATAGTTCGAGACTGACCGACAGATGGATGAATCAAGGGTTCTATGAAAAAACACAGCTTTATGGGTAATGTAATGGTATAACAAACACAGAATATATAATGGAAATACTTATTATGAAGCATACTAGACGCAAAAACCTATCCTGTTCCATGGAATCTTCGAAAACATTTCATTCCTGTGATCTTTCCAGTGACTTTTCCATTGATCTTTCCAGTGAACGTCTTCCTTTCCAAATCCTTTAGCCCTGCCCCTCCCCACGGCGCCTCCCGGCCGCCCCCCACCTTGAGCTGCTCCTTCTGGGAGAACCCCCGTGACGATTTTCCGGCGCTCTGTCCGATAAAGTGCATGGCGCGCACGGTGGGATGGAGCTGCTGTAGCACGGCAGAGATCTCCAGTACACTCTCACGGTACTGAAAGGAAAGGCACCGTAATGGTAACCCAGGACATAGTTGCGGTACTGGAAGGCAGCGCGGAGACGGTACGACATGGTGCGTCAATGTTCGTTGGGATACACATTACGCTACGACAAGGCACTTTATGGCACGGTACGGTACGGTCATGGACTCATGGATGAAGTCCATGGTACGGTGACGTCTTGGTGAAATGACACTGCACAATCAGACGACAGAGGGAGACAAATGTTACTTGGTGAGCCAAAATCCTGCGACACCGAGACACACCCTGTCAGTCATACGATGCTTTCATTTATACACATTGACCTGTCCTGATATGACCTGACATAACTAGTCAATGACCTCACCTGATCTGACCAATCATCGACCCACCTGGCAAGCTATTCACCTAACCCGACTACACCACTGACCAATTGACCTCATGATCGGTAATTGACCTCACCTGACCCCACCTGACGGGTCGTTGACCTCACCTGACCCCACCTGACCGGTCGTTGACCTCACCTGCGAGAAGACCATGACGCGGGTGGTGTCGCCACAGTCTCGGAAGTGCTGCTCCACGAGCTCTCTGAGCCGGGCCAGCTTCGGGTGGCTCTGCTCCAGGGCCGCCGGAGCTGCCACCTGACGGACGGAGGGAGAACTAGCGCTCAGGACACTGCTAGTGACGGGATGTTACTGGTTCGGTGGTATTAACAAATTCGTTCATACAACTGACCACTTTCTTTAGTAATTTTCTGTTTGAGACATTTCTGGATGAGATGTGCATCGAGCAAAGTTCTGTGAGTATTGTGGTCTCGCCGTTTCGCAGTCACCGTACATGACATCCTCAACTCTTCCTCTTTAGAAAACGGTACAAACAACACAGTCGACTGCAGTGCCCAAGCAGTGCTAGGACCAGGCAGTGTCATTATCCTCCGTTCCGTCGTTTCCATCCTCAGGATAGTCAAATCCTTCTCCTCCATACCTCAACCCCCTGTTCCGGGCTGGACGGACATCTTTATCCCGTGCCGGTAGCTCCACCCAAGCAGCACGCCCGTAGCCGGGTGCAGTGACCGTCAGGAGGCTGGGTGATCTGCTCACTGGACGGGCTCAGCCCCGACGGGTCACCAGGTTGTCCGTCCAGACCAATGTTCCCCCCCCCCCCCCCCTAATGCCTATCATCCTTCCGGCTCTGCAATGGTCTCATTAGGCCGAGCTTTGCCCAACAAAACAAAATGTGTCATCACCGTCACAGTTTAGAGTCAGACGCACGGCAGAAACGCGACATACGACGGCAGCGCTACCGGCTGGCGCTCGAAGCTGTCAGGCTGTCAAAGTTTGCGACGATTGATTATTCGGAATAAGTTCGATACAGCATGGCCGGGAAAGCACCAGTAGATGTCACCAGTCGACGAACCAGACTGATAGCATCTAACGCTCATTGATACAAAAAAAACTTTGATATAAGCATGTAATTTGTAAATCTTCGGATATCATGGTCACAAGTTGGGGTTTAGGGCAACCGACCTACGGAGGTCATCGGCTCCCAGTTTGGGACATACATTGCAAGCAATAACAAACATTGCAGGACAAAAACCCATCCCCGCTACGACCATTCCTCTATCCTCCACCTCTCCAACCCGAGTACCGGCCGGTTCCGACCGCTCTGCGATCCGGCGGCTCTAATTTCACAACACGCCGTCGAGCGGCGGCTGTTGTGGTGCTGCGGGGGCGGAGCGGAGGGCTGGTCGGAGGGCGGAGCGGAGGGCTGGTCGGCACCGGCGGCAGGTCCCCGTCGGTCTGCAGCTGGCAGTGGGAGCGGCGGACCGCAGCCGGCGACAGGGAGCTGCTCGGAGCCGAGACCGCACACAGGTGGGTGCCGGCTGGGGGGTATTAGACCAGAGGGTGGGTGGGTACGATGGAGGCAAGTGAAGGTCGTTAGGGTGCAATGACAACCGTTTAAAAGCCTACGACTTTGTAAAACAAATACCAATCAAGTCGATTGAATTGATTGATTTGATTCAGCGCATATTTTGAGTTGATTGGATTGAGTCGATTGACTTTTCGAGATGACTGGTTGACTGACTCGTTTGACTTTAGCGACTGGTTGACTGATTTGATTCCCGAAAATTAGAGTGACTCGTATGATTGAGTCGATTGAATGGAAAGTTGAAATAAGTTTTAGTTGACGAAAAATAATGACACCAATTGATGACATCAAAGATCACAAAACTACACTGAAAACTGCTTGTCATCACAACTGCAATATGGAGTAGATGGCCAAATAAAGAACAGGGCCTTAAAGGAAAAGTGCCACCTTCGTGAAATATGAAGATATCGTTGCTTTTCATTTTGACATTATCATTTTTCATGTTCTTTTTAAATCTGGTGCCAGAAGTGCATAATTCGCAAAAAAGTATGTCAAACTATTTAACATATTGGTACTATGTTTGTACTCTCTACCGCACCTTCTGTATGATATCATAGCGATGACATCACACTCAAGCCAATCAGCCTTCAGAAGACAGTCTCGTCGGCTTGTGTCAGATTAGCTGATTGGTTAAAGCTGAGCTGATTGGAGCTGATTGGTTAAAAACCAAAGCCTCGCCGCGGGTGGCTGTATTACAGGATAAGAACGCATTCCTGGGATAAGGACGCATTCCTGGCATATTTTCTTTTAAAATTGCCGATACCTACAAATGGAGGCCGAAATCGGCCGTAAGGTGGGACACTCTCGGGGTTTTCGGACACGGGCTACAAGATGGCCATCTCAGTTTCAAACCCCATGTTAAAGGTGACCCTTTTCCTTTAACATGAACAGCCAACTTTGACTTTCAACTGCAATAACTGCTCCAATCCTGTGATAGAACCTGGCGATGCACCTACCTACCTTTCTGCACTCAGCAGGAATTTTTTTTTTTTAAATCCAGATGATAAAGTGCAAGGCCCTGTATACTAATAAAGTGTGATTAATTACTAATTCACATCTCCACATCTCCTCAGAAACAACCCACTGAACCTCTATAAATTGAAATATCTGAAACCCCTACAAAAATAACTGAAACAAAAGCGCCGTTTTCGTCTCGCTAATTACGTTTACATTAATAGCTAATTTGCTGCATTGTTTAATTTGCAGCAGAACGTTTGTTGATCCTTTTCTCCTGAGAGCCTAGGCATAACATATTTAATGTATTTCATTTTCCTTAAAATATTTTACCGAATATTATTAAGTGGTTTTATTTCAATTGAAATTATAATTAAAACGAAATTGGTGTTGTACAACCGATTTATTTTATGATGATCTACCATACTACATGATAATCAATGACGTCATCTTACCAAAAAATCAAAAGACGAAGAATAAGGATTTATAAAAGCTTAGCATACTTCTTGGCAAAACGTTTTCTTTGTTTTTTCGCAGTCGCACCAACGGCATTTAATTTTCCTTGTTCTTCTTCCTTTGTCCTTAACTTATCCTGTGGTTCCAGAATCCAGAGTCCCTGTCCTTTCCATTTCCTTTTAAATATATTTTTAATGCTCATCCCTATCCCCCAGTCCTAACAGTTTCAAATTGTATTGCAATAAAATGTTTTGAATTCTTCACATATAACCTATCTACCTTCGTTGGTACTGTTGGTAGCTAGTGACACATCTAGGCAGGTAAGTAGGTACCTACCTGCTTTCCTGCTGTCTTCATAAAGCATACCTATAACCTAATGAAGTTGTCAAATTTATAGCACATTTTCAACACTTTCATATCAATATGGTGTCAGTGTGGCATGTAACCTAGCTAGGTTCATTATGTTCAGGGTTCAATTCAGAAGAGCTCCGCATAACTCACATAAGAGACAGAGGGGGCTTTACATGGGGTAGATGGCCTGATGACTTAGCTGGAATATGGCCAAAATTAAATTGACAACTTTTAGGTGAAAGGTGGTGATTTGGGTTAAGGGCGAGTCAACTACTGGGTTATTTTGCACCCATTAAATGAAACTTCTGCTCCAATTCTACCCATTGAACCTCAATATCATGATCCACCTGTCCATCACTAGGTATCCTTCCTTATTACATAGAAACTTTGAATGGCATGGCAATTTATAATTTTAAATGACAATATTTTTGTTTCTTCTGTAGGTAGGTAGGTAGGTAGGTACACCACACTGCTATGGACACTTTTCCAAGTTGGTGGGGCAAAAAACCTAATGTATATCTTGGTTTGAGTCGTTTGATTGAGTTGATTGATTCCTTTCATTGTCGCATTTGAGTCGATTGAATCAATTCCCGAAAACTGCTCTGACTTGATTGATTTGATTGGTTTCCCAAATTTGTCGTGATTGAATTGATTGCTATTGATTGAGTCGTATACAACCCTGTCCCTAACAGCTTCCCCAAACCCTGCTTCGATGACGGTAAGGTTAGAAAACGACACACACAGCAGCCGAGTGAAGTGCCCGAGCAGCGGGATACATTGCAGCGATCAAACCCTGTGTAATGTGTACCTATTATTACCGTCACATGTGCAGAGTCAGACACCGAAAATGCTACGCATGACTGCACTGCGTTACAGGTTAGCGTTCAAGTCGCCGACTGTCAGACTGTCTGGCAAAGCTTATGACATGGTTGGCCGCCGATCGATTATTCGCAATATGTTTGAAACGATACGACACGACCGGGGCACGGATCACGGTGACAGCGAGCCCGACAGGCCAGAGACCGACGCCAAGGTCAGCAAAAGTAATTTGAAACTAAACCAATACATACCGACGAACCAGCTGCTCAATACTTTCTGATAATTTAGAGTCTGACGTCAGCCGTATCCATCTTCGAGCGCGGAGCCACAGTCTTTTTTCGCATTGATTGTCATGACAAGAAATACATATGCAACTCGTTCTCGAACATAAGTAGGATTTAACAATTTCAGCATTGTGGGTGTACGTCGTCTAGGCTGCAGGTCATAGGCGCACAGTTTCAGATCTAAATCATAACAAACATTACAGGACAAAACCCATCCACGCTAGGACCATTCCTCTATCCTCCACCTCTCCCACCGAGTACCGGCCGGTCCCGACCGCCCTGCAATCCGGCGGCTCTAATTTCACAACACGCCGTCGAGCGGCGGCGGCTGTTGTGGTGCTGCGGGGGCGGAGCGGAGGGCTGGTCGGCACCGGCGCGGCGGCAGGTCCTCGTCGGCCTGCACAGTTGGCAGTAGGAGCGGCGGACCGCAGCCGGCGACAGGGAGCTGCTCGGAGCCGAGACCGCACACAGGTAGGTGCCGGCTAGGGGTAACGACCACAGGGACGGGGTGGTGGGTACGACGGAGGCAAGAGAAGGTCGTTAGGGAAGGGTGCAATGACAACCGTTCAAAAGCCTACGACTTTGTAAAACAATGTTAGATAAATGCAGTTCAGGAAACAATAACAGATATCCCAGGCCCCATCGAGTGAAATCGAAAGTCGTTTATCAACTAGCGCGGTCGCAACGCCCAATGTAATGCGCGTCGTTCCCGTCTCGCTAGTCTGTTGTTCCCGCACTGTCTGTCGGCGACCTTCAGCTGTGTGTAGCGCGCACCTGTGGGTAGCACGGACCGGCCCGGCGTGGCCCGGTCCGGTCGGTCCGCCGGGTATACCGGCACCCGGTGCTAGCCCGGCACACAGCGTCAACCGCCAGAGACGCTCCACAGCTGCCGGAAAACGCACTGCACGGCCTTGGTCTCAATTATCACTGGAGTCAGCCGCAAGTGTTTCCCGGGGCGGTTAATAGAGCCAGAGGGGTAAATTACCTCAACTGCTGGCATCCCAACCTAACCGCCAGCTTCTGTCAATCCAAACACCCCATATACCCCGCCCTCTCATCCCTGTTATACCTGCTACAGTCTTCAAACACAAAATCCTAACAACATGTTCTTCTCTAAGATAAATATGAATGAGAAGCCCCACCCCACTGGTCCGACCAAGCCGTTGCAATATGGCCGCCCGGCGAGCCCCTCAACCAGGGTATATAATATAGCCCTCAACCCCCATCCAGTCTCGGTGGCCGGCGGCCGTTCAGCGATGGTGCGTGACATAGTGGACTGCACCGCCACGGAAAGGCTAGAGCCCGGGCGAATTGAACGCAGCAGTGACAGGGTAGCGGCGGACGAAAGACGTGCAATGAGCCGAGCATGTCAGCAATCGTGACAATACTACCATAAACGCTACCTTCGATGGTCATAGTTCTGAACCGGCCATGGCTGCGTCACAATTTTGCGACGCCAGGGACTACTGCGTTTTAGTCCCACGACTGCCACACAGAGCGTCCCGGCGAAACCTGCCGCCCAGCGCACGGCACCGGCGGTCCCTGCACCAAGGTCGTGCTGTGCAAGATTACTTTACTACTCTCGGTGCTGTGTGCCGCGTTAGCACTGCGGCCACGTCAGAGGGGTGCGTGGTCCTGTGGCGCATCTTATGTATATTTTCATTTATATTTTACAGAAACATAATTATTGTTTAAGTTTCGCGAATTATCGATATATTATTTTATCTTGTTTAAAGGGAGATTATGACCTTTTTCCACAAAATCTGAGTTAGGACCATTTTCTGACAAAACACAACAAGTTATAATGTAAATTAAAACCATTTTGCTCAATTCGGTACCTTGCCGCAAATATCTCAACTTGAAGTCACGTTAGCGGGGAGCGCTGAAAATGACCGTTGAATAAGTACTTACATCACTTTTTGGTACTTGCATGTAATTTTGTAAAATGAGCGTATTCATTACATTTGATCTTCATCACATCTAGTTAGTTAATGGTCGTCTATAGTGCCTTCAAAAGATATTCATGGTTTGGGGGTGGTTTATGTCTAAATTTTTAATTTACGCAACTATTTTTCCTGTTCATCATCTGTCGCCATATGCTGCTATTTTAGTAGCAACGACTCAATTTTGAATCGGTCCCGCCGACTGCACAATAAAAGAAGATAGATACAACACTTTTGCGGCATCACTGAAAAACTTATGCAGTATTGTTATCAAAATTCTCATAACACCGTTCGACAAACCTGAAGTCTTTTTGAAATAAATATGCTTGTATTTTTCGCTTCAGGCTCTGAGGCCAAAATAATGAATTTCGTAGTCGCAATCGCAGGATTTGGCTGCGTTTCTGGCGCATGCCGTTCATTTGTGGCGCAAAATAATGTAAACAGTGTCATTTCTCTAAGCTCTATGTACCCCCGAATTAGAATCTAATTAATTCTAAACCGAATTAACTCTAATTCAAATTAGAATCCTTACAACCAAGCAACGACAAGGCGATAACATAAACAAAAACCCAAGCGTCGCTGTTTGAAACAGAAGCGCCATATACTGCGACTTTTTATAGAGAAGGACAACGCATTTCGGTGGGTGTTACAAGTACTGCAAGTACTGCTTCTTTTTTGCAAAAATAAAAACCTTTTTCACATACGAAAATGTGCTAGGAAATTTTCATATTTTATAGAAACTACAGTAGAAATAGTATAGATGTCGAGTAATTTTTATTTAAGAAAAAAGAAAGCTCATTATCTCCCTTTAATTATTATTGATTAATTGCGCTTTGTATGATTCACTTTTATTTTCCCGCCTGCAACCTTGGCAACCACGCGCATTACTTTTTATGTCACGAATTTTATTTGCCTTGAAAATTGAGGTTGCTTTTGTTGTGAATGTTTTTGAGTTGTCTGTCTATAATAGTATGTCCAAGAACTTGCGTTGATCATAACTTACAATATAATTTCTCATCATCAATAATTACTTTTATCGACCCTTGCCCATAGAGATCTTATATACATAGAGATGACACGCCTATGTTAAAGCACTTGATTTCGTGGCGATTCAGTGGGTCTTTTTAAGCAAGGTTTTCTGGGGTGCCATGGCCCGTGACTTGCATTTTGTAAGGATTCGGTCAAGGAGATTGTGTTCACATCCGCTTATTTTTAAGTACAGTTTTTCTTTTTTGTCTAGCTGTGACGCTTTCGAGCGTTATTATTGAAATGAAATTAGGCATGTTTTAACCTTATGCTCGTATCAGGTACTGCATTTATCATTAAACCTCGCCGTCCGACGGGGGGGGGGGGGGGGTGCCGCCTCCCTATAGGGTTTTTCACGATAGCTCCGAACAGGCAGGCGATAGAGAGCTGAAACTTGGCATACCTGACCTTTGATCCAAGCCGCATCTTGTGCCACCAACCGCATTTTCAGGTTAGGTCAGGTCACTGACCTGTGACGTCATAAGTGAACCTCTGCACAGTCCTCAGATGTCGCAACTTCGCAACGCCGTCAGTGCCAGAGGAACTTTCACAGGGAGATGAAACTTACAGGATGTAGTATCATCCAGAGGTCTCACAACTTGTACATGTATCTCGGATTTTCCCTAAAAATCACATGAGGTCAGGTCGGCCACGTGACCTCACCATTAGGTATAAGTCAATGGGGAAAAATGAAAACTGCTATGTTAGCGCCGAGAACTATCTCAAACCAGTGGCGGCGGATTCGATTTTGGCGTGGGGGGGCAAGATCCCAGTCGAGATGATGTCATAGGCGGATCCAGAAAGGCGTTTTCGACGCTGTATAGGGGACATACCCCCCAAAAAAGTGTCTAAAATCCAAAAACTACTCGGATTTCGATTCCTTACGGATCTACTGCTGAACAGTATATAAAAAAAAATCCAGATAAAAGTGTTATTATTAGGAAACATAAGGCACGTTTTGTCTATTTCGGGCGATGTAGGGTCCAGGGGAGGGAGAGTAAATATTTGCTTTAAATGCCCGCTCCCTGGATCCGCCAGTGGACGATGTAACGCTTTTCGTATTGCTGTATTAGAAAAAAAAGCTCCAATGGGAAAAGTTGTGCCATAACCCGATCGCATATTAGATGTTGAAGAACGGTTCCAAACCTTTTGAAGTAGGCAAGCGCTATTCTTCAATGAGGTAACTCGTTACCATTTCCTCTGTTCATTTTACGTTCGATTTCTGTTTAACCTTCCTTTAAAAAGTATTTCTGAGACAGATATCAACTGAAACTAGCTCACAGCGGGAGGAGACCGCTCAAACATTCAGACAGTCGGTCGCATCTAAACCTGTTGGGACAGCGATCCGCCAGAAATCCTCCACAAGGCAGTAGTTTGCCAACTAAGGTCACCGAGACGGGCTGTCTCGATGTGTTTATACAGTTAGCCTACAGCGAGGGCCCAGACGCTCGTCAAGCTGGGAACGGAGGGCTGAGGTGAGGGAGCGCGGCAGTGGGCTGGGGTGAAGGAACGGTGGACTGGAACGAGAATCCAGAAGCTCTGGGTAGGGCGTTTCTTTATTAGGGCTTTAGGGTGCGCTGACTGCGGTAAGGTCCAAAGTATCACATCAAATTTTGCCACGACATCTACCGGTTCAGGCACTCGAGAATCAGCGGCCAGTGATATCTGCAAAGACGAAGCATTTCCAACCCAGTTTCAGCCTGGTGTCAGGGCGCCTCAGGTGGCTTTAATTACAGTTGCACATACCAAACGACCTCAGTGCAGCCAGTCTGTGGCCGAAACCATTCGGAACAGACTTCAATTCAACAAAAAGTGAGACAAGGTTAGTGCTATCGTTAAGTGCCATTATAGACTTGGGCCCCGTTGGCTTGACCCACTGGAAGGTGGTAGTTATCGGACGCTGCGGGGCATACTCATTTTTCCAAAATGCCTCAGATTTTGCTTTCGTGTTCATAGGCGGCGGAACGGGGAGGGCACCGGGGCACCGTGCCCCCCTTTGATTTTGGCATTTTAACGTTAGCCCTATATGGGCGTTGCATGGAAAGAATGGGACCAAAAGTCGGCAGTGCCCGCCCCCTTAATTGAAGGTGTTCCGCCGCTACATACTGTTCGTGTTTGATGCTCTTTATTCTATAGTCAGCCTTTAGACAGAGGGGGGCCCACTAATGATCAGTGTCCTAACCCTCAAAAGTTTCCAACATTAGTTTTTACTTTTTTAATAGTAAAAACTGAAATAAAGCAGATACTGAACTGTGAACATCCAGTTTTTACACTGGCCCCACAAAGGCCTCCGAATGCCCAAAGCAGGTCTCTGATGACTGGCCTTTGGGTGTCATGCCATACCGTGCATTGGTCAATGTCGTCAATGTGTACGACCTCGAGTCGGCGTTTACCATTTTATGCGCTGGAAACTGTTGCGCTCGAAAAAATCAGGGGAGTTGCTTATTATGAGCGCTCATCAGTCCTAACTACCCGCAAGCGAATGACTAGCCCTTCCGTCTCCGCTCGCTTGCGATTTGGCATTTATGTAGGTACAAAATAGAGGCAAATGGCCACTGAAGGTATGAGCTGCGTCTCTTGCACACATCTATAAATCGAATCTGAAAAGACAAAAAAAAAAGATATAAAGCGGAAATGGTTAGCATTTACACATATTCAAAAGGCACCGTTGGACAAACTGTAATAGCGCATAGCTGCAATATCAGGTTATCGAAATTTTCCTCATGTTTAGGGCACAAATTATGGAGGGGCAAGAATATACGTTTGCCCCTCCTCTAAAAGTTTCTTAGGGAACGATGCTTCCTCTGCCACCCCGTATCCGTCGCCCCTGTAAGCGATCACTGAAGGCCTGGGTTGCCGCTGCGTCACGTTGACGCTTATAATGCCTCCAAAACTAGGTTGAAGAGAGGAAAACTTCAATTGAACGTGAACGCTTGCCATTTATGAAAGGCAATGTATGATAAAGTATATGGGCATCTGGTTACATCTTCAGATGATCGAACAGAATAATCAGGTATATGGTTTCTTGTCTAAGCTTTGTCACAAATTATGGGGGGGGGGGCAAAAAGATACTTTTGCCCCCCCACGAGTTTGCCAGGGGGGCAGCTGCCCCCCTGCCCCCCGAATCCGCCGCCCCTGTCTCAAACTGTCTCCAGCACATGGAATCGTGATTTCTTGCACGTCTTGCAAGGTCCGATGCTTCACTTTTGCATTGTTGACATTGCTTGGCGTCATTTATGGTCACTTGGGTCATTGATTAAAGAAAGCGCGGTTTTGAGGCTCATGATTACATACCGGGTGGCCCAGAAAAAATGTTCCCAACTTCAAATCAATATTTCTCAAAAAGTGATAAAGATGCAACATTGAAACTTCGAATAGTCAATGCGGCACACATTTTTAGTAAATGGTGTGATTTTCATGGTGTTCGGTAAATAACTTTTTAACCGGTTCGTGTTTCAAGCATGCCATGTAAAAATTACTTTTTTGCTCCGATGTTTACTAAAAAATGTAGGTGAACAGGTCACTTTCACCCCGCGGCACCGCGGCCTAGAGCCATGACTTCTACTGGCAGCTAGTCTCATTGATGGTTCGGGTCTCAGGATGACACATTCCCTCAGGCAACCATGATGGCTTTGTGCCAGCGGCATCGGAAGAAGTTTCCAGTTTTCTAACAATCTTGTGGCTCAAATGCTTTCCTGGCTTACATTCCTGGGAAAAGGTAGCTTTTCAACCAGTTTTTTTTTTTTTTTGTCATCTGCTGGCAATGTTGTTTTTCATAAGCTATAAATCATAATTCTGTGGTCTTCTGGCACGGGAACGAGTCTGCTTTAGTTTGTTTTCCTTATTCGGTCGATTTACTGTTTGATCTACTGAAAGGAGGGTTTTCAGCAGTAATCCATGCACCGTGCCACTCCTGCTTGAAACATGACTTGGTGTTGAAACGAATGGCATCCATGAGCACCATTTTGGCTCAGTATTTGAATATTTGGCACATAAGTGAGACAAAAAATATTTAAAATAAGAACATACGTGTTGGTTTCATTCACGTGCTCTATTTTTTATTCTTTTTTATAACATGGGACGTCTAACCCAATCATCCTTATCGTTTGACATCGGCAAAAAAAGCAAAAACGTCTTGCTTAATTCAACTCAAGATTGCCAGCTTGAAAATGATGGTATAGTGTTGTAATTTGGCATACCAATGCGCATAGAAATGACGCAAATTTGATGAGAATTTTGGCTCGTTATTTGAACTCGAATTTGATATATAGGCCTCCAAAGTTCGGAACGTTTTTTCTGGGCCACCCGGTATATAACTGCAATGAAAACCGTAAGACGGTTTGACAAAAGTCAGTTTGTCAGTTTGGCCAACATGTCTTATTTTGTTGGCCCTATTTTGAATATAATTATTAGCATGAGGCTTACGGTTTTCATTGCAGTTATATAATTGGGTCATTAGAGTTTTTCATCAATAACTCCCCATCAAATTGAGTTAGCGAGTCGGGAAAGCCACCAATAAACTCAGGAAGACCTGCCGATTCGAGTAATATGTAACATGAACTCTTTCAACCAGCTTCGTGATCTGGGGGAGCTGACCTGCCCTTGACCCGAGGTCAACACCTCAAGTTGACCTCACCCGAACAAAAAGTATACCATTCGACGCGCCTGAGCAAGGCGAACACGATGATGCCAAAATCGTGGCTCTCCGACCGTTTTTTTTTTTTTTGCGAAGTTATGAAAACTTGAACCCTGGCCGTTGGTCACTTGAACTGACCTCATGAGACCTTAAAATCGGGTACCAGTCCCTGCGTCTTGTAACGGCGCACACGCTTGTTTTTTCCGCGACGCTCTAGCTTCATCAGGGGCGAAACGGCGAGGGAAATCGTACCAACCCCCCCCCCCCCCCCCCCGGCCGGCGCGTATGTAGAAAACCAATATACATATGTAGGTCCGGCGAGGGTTAATGTATCATTGAATGGGAACATGCAACATATGTATATTTGAGCTTGCACCGTACTCAGAAAGGTTCAGAACAGCCGTTTTCACGACGGTTGACCGAAAGCGCCAAACTTGACCAAATCTCAAGGAACCTACCCTGAAATTTCCACGAACCTGACCCAAATGACCTTAGACCTGTAACCTTTTTTGGGGGGACCATGTCAGGGGGGCCATAAAACATGCATCGCACAACCCTAGTAAATAGTAAAGTTGGTTCATGTGCTGACCCTTGGTGACCTGACCTGTGACCTGACATGATATTATCAGTGACCTCTAATAGCAACATATATACTAGGCAACGTACGCCCTATTTTTAACGTACGCGAAACATTTTATCTTTGACCTGACCTGTGACGTCATCGGTGACCCCGAGGTCAATAAAATTGGAGTTCCGTCGACAAATTTGACAGGGCTATCGAACATCGTTTGAATGTTACGGATCCGTCCAGTAGTTTCGGAGATACGGGAGGGGGGCAAATTTGCTACAAATTTCATTGCTTACCTCAGGAATCGGCGCAATCGGCCTAGCCGTTCTCGAGATCTGGAAGCGGCACCCTGCACGTGCACACGTGCAAAATGGGTCACAACTGACTTTTGCACGGCACCCTACTAACTGGTCCCTAACCATGTACCAAATTTCAGCACAATCGGTTCAGCCGTTCTCGAGATCTGGAATTGACCCCTGCACGTGCGCACGTGCAGCAGCATCCCAACTGTGGCACATGGATATGCATTACCTAGTGGGTGCCTACCTACATACCAACTTTCAGCGCAATCGGCCAAGTAGTTACCAAGATATTGCAACAATTGCAAAACTGACACCTCTTCGTTTTGCACGTGTCACGTGCATAAGCGGTCACCCACATGCATCGAGAATAGTCCAATACTTGGTAGAAGGAATGAAGCTACCCTAGAAAAATCATCGAATGTAAATCGGTCAAGTGGTTGCTGAGATATAAGCCTCGCAAAAGCGTAACCACGGCCGGCCGGCCGCTCATACTCAGAAATTTCCGTTAATCTACGAAAGACTACGCTTGCTTCGCTCGCTACGTAATAATTTCTTCAGACTAACAATGCCTCAGCCATATTGGCACGCTACTGACTGAAAATAAGTTGCTTAAAAAGACCCACTGAATCGCCACGATTTTAAGTGCATGTCATCTCTATGTATATAAGATCTCTATGCCCTTGCCTGCCACAATTGGTGACGGGGAGTATTGTGGCGCATCTTATGTATATTTTTATTTATATTTTACAGAAACATAATTATTGTTTAAGTTTCGCGAATTATCGATATATTATTCTATCTTGTTTAATTATTATTGATTAATTGCGCTTTGTATGATTCACTTTTATTTTCCCGCCTGTAACCTTGGCAACCACGCGCATTACTTTTGTCACGAATTTTATTTGCCTTGAAAATTGAGGTTGCTTTTGTTGTGAATGTTTTTGAGTTGTCTATAATAGTATGTCCAAGAACTTGCGTTGATCATAACTTACAATATAATTTCTCACCATCAATAATTACTTTTATCGACCCTTGCCTGCCACAGTCCCACCATCAAAGGTCACAGCCAATGGACGATTGAGTTTAGAGTGACGTTATGCAGGGCAAGTGTTGCGACGCGACGCAGTGGAATGGACGTCGCATAAAAATGTCACTGAGTGACAGCCCGGCAGCACGCAAGCCGTCAGTGACAGCAGCACTCGGCAGAGTTATGTGTCATAAACCGCCTCCGCGTGCAAAATCCCACAGTTTTCTACGCCCGGGTTACTCGTATATTGGTTAAAGGTAGTGTGCCACCTTTGAAAGATTTCCCATTTTATTTTTCCTAGGATAAGAAGCTTCTGTTTTTACCTAATATCGCAAAAAAAAATCAAAAATGGGCCTGGAATAGTGCCTTTTTCGCCTAAAAGTTTTTCGGTTTTTAGATATGTATAACAACTGTAGTGGGCTCACCTGCAAACAGGCGTCGGGCAACAATCGCGAATGCGGCGCACTTGTGACAATAAGCAAAGGTCATTATAGTGTTACGACCATACGACGTACGGGAATGAGTTATCAGCTGTCTAATTTCGTAGACAACACAATGTCGAGCCTTAAACTGTAAGCCCGTATTGGTATTGTTTCTTTTATTTGGCTGTCGAACATTATTTATGGTTTGAAATATGATTTTATGTAAAATAATTGATATGAAAAAGCCGTCTTATAAGTTATGACCCCATTTCACCACACGCAAGTGGCAGAAATGACAATGATCAGCTGACGCATTTTTCTTGGCCGAAGTCAGAGCGCGCGGCCCGACGCACCACGCGTATTTGGAAATTCCGACCTCGACGAGCATCAGAAGCCACCTAACAGGCGTGTTCGAAACCGCAGGAGATGATGATGAACGGGTTTATCGAAACTTGATTGGATGAGCATATCGGTAATAGCGATTTCAGTGTGTGCATTTATTGTTCATAGTGGTGTGAAATGTGGTTGGGGTACGACCGACAACCCGTCGGGGCGAATTTCGCACTGGGGTACTCAGAATTTAAGACGTTTCCATGAGTTTTGAAGGTATGGATAAGTTCTAAAAATCCGGTTCTCCTTATCTGGGCCATTAACTCCATACGGTCCAAGAAAGCTGGCACACTACCTTTAAATCGGCGAAGCGATCTCCCATTGCACGATGACTCACGGCAGCGGGTGTTGGGAATTCAACGGGGGTGCTGACGAAGGCCACAGCGCAGCACTGCCTGCCTGTCTGTGTCCGGTCCGTGGTTAGAGCCACGGTCACGAGCGGCGACGGCCATCACGAGATTCTGAATCACGACTGGACTGGTGGGGCCGAGGGACGGGAGCACGCCGGACCAGAGCCGGCAGTAGAGTAGCATAATCGACGGTGGTTGAATTTCTAGAAATTAACTGCCAAATTAAAAATGACATGTAAGGAGCTCAGCCCACCGACCAGTAACCACTAACCAGTGTCCAGTGACCTTTCTGTCGGTCCGTTTCAGGTCAGAAGAGGTCAGAATGGTGCCCGCAGGAGAGAACAAATGCTCCAACTGCCCGGTGAGTTCATTGTCACTCACTACCTCACTCTATTTCCTCCGCCTCCCCCCCCCCCCCACACACACACACCTAAACGCAGTGACAGGAGTGTTACACTGGTGGCAGTTCTTTCCATTGAGAAGAAGTTTACCGTCGTTTGACTTTTCAACGAAACGGACTACAAAACTCTCGCTCACCACGGAGCGGTTCCTAAAGCATCATGTCATAGGCAGTTCAAACGTAGCAGGTGCATGGTCGGACCGATACTTCGACAATAGATGATGCTAGCAACATTAGTGTTGCTAGGACACGGAACAGGTCGTCACGTCGTAATTCATAGCTGTATGCTGCATAACCGATACATAGTCCAAAACCTGAATCGAATGTTGCCAGCCTCACGTCAGAAAAGAAACGTCTATTGAGCCGCACGTAAAGGGAAATGAATGAGCCGACCCGTGCAGAGGAAACGATATGCTGTCGGGTTTTGAGCTGCACCGTGAATGGTGAGCGTTAAACCTGGGGTAGTGCCGGACCATTACCACGCTCACTCAATGGAGCCGTTAGATTTTCATGGCCGTGGTTTGAATGAGTTGAGGGCGTTGTGAAATAGCAACTGAGTGGGAGGCCTGCATCGAGAGAATACACTGTAAACACACCAGTCATTGCCGGTGGCTTTCAGCAGCGCAAGACCAGCTTGGTCCCTATTCAATACCCGGTAGGTACTATGTTCCAAGTACAACCGGTTGGGATAATTTAGTGGTAGCAACACGGCTTTGCACTTGACTCTGCACTGTGCACAGCACTGTTAGATCAACTGGCTCCCTGAATCCACGACAGAGTCACCGGCCTCGTAACTAATATAGCAGCAGAAGGATGAACCTTCAGTTGCAAAGAAGCGCCGGCTCTGCGTGGTCCCACCGCGCCAGGGTCTGTTGTCTCCGTCCATTCACCAATTAGAGACCCTGACCTCCAGTGCAGCGGTGAATCCATTCAAAACATTCGCCCCTCTCACCCTGGCCGACCGTGACCTGCCTCCTCTGCTCTACCCCACCTCCTGACCTCTCTCCTCGGACTCCGCCGCCGGCACACCCCTGAGGTCTCTGAGGCGACACGACATATAGGTGTGGGAACACCACGCTCAAAGTGGGACAGCGGGACACACACGGTCACGGCCACGGGGCTGGTAGTGCGGCAACGCGGAGCACGCCAGTGCGGACTGCAGCGGACGGCTGGCGAGGTTAACATTAGCTCTTGGTAGCCGCTTGCCACAGTCAGTGGTCAGTAGTCATTCAGCGACTTTACATGCTCAATGAATCCAGAATGAACGTGTTCAGTTTCCAAGACGTGTTCATGGCTCAGCACCCACGCATGCGCGCACGGAACTCAGTGCATGAGGGATGCCCAACGAACATTGCACGCTGGATTTAACGTTCACCTCGCACGCGTTCTGAGTTGTAACCTAGCCTAGCGTGCCGGGCATAAGGAAAACGACACCGCGCTGGTGGCTTGTGGTTGGTGGGGTGACGCAATGCCATAAAATGAGGCGACTGCGCACACACGCCGTGGGTTTTGTAGATAGGAACGACACCGCAGCTTATGGTGCGTTGCAGCGATGGTGAACGATATCGAGTGGTGCGATCCGACGCGTCTTAGACCGCCGATTAGACGTCTTAGACGGTTCGTCGTGTAGACGGGACGGGGCGGAACGGAGAACGGCCGCAGAGCAGACGGGACAGAGCTGGGCTGTATGGGCGGGTAGAGGGGAACGGCGTAAACGTCAGGGGCGACGAGTAAGTGACTCAGTGCGAGCCAATAAAACTGATGGTTTGAAGTCGAAAAAATCGCCCGTCAAAATGAATCAATGCCGCTCTGCAAGGCCCCTGAAGGTCCTACGGTGCCTGCTGAAAGTCAGTAGAAAGGGGTGGACTGTCTGTGGCGTGTCCATTCAATTTTGACAGTTAGCTGTCCATTTTGACGCTCAGCTGCCAAACCACCCCTCACTTCCGCCGGACCTGAAAGGCAGGAAACGTGACACGAATCCAAACAGTCTTGTGTGTGTTCGTAAGCATATTCACGCCGATTTCATGTTTGCGCCACTGTGGACAGATGTATATAATAGACTTGAGATTTAAGCTGCGTACAATGTTTTGTTTAGGCAAATACACAAGCTTGCAATAAATTCGAAGATTTCTCATTAATTTGTAGACGGATCGACATGCTGATTGCTGATTGCTGAGTTTCATTGACCAAGGTCAGTTTGTTAATCAAACCACGTCGCAGTTGGCCCAGGCCAACCCGTAGCACGTCATGAATATTAATTGTATCAGCTCATGAGTATTCAAATTCCATCGTATCTTTTGCGTTGCGCGTTTCAACACCCAGTTCCTGCCGGCGCATACTGGGGTCACACCTCCCGGTAGCCCTCACGCCACACACGGGGGGAAGTGCGGCCGCACCGACCGCTGCGGGGCCGACCCGGGGCTGCAGAACCGACCGGAGCAACGCGCTGGCTCGATCCGAACCAACATCTTCGCTCAGCTGGTGATTGGACCCGTGCCAGGGGAGAATGCAGAGAGGGAGGGGAGAGGGAGGAGGGGGATGGCATCAACAGATGGCATGCCAACAGGAAGCATGGTAACCTTACTTTCCGAGCATGGCAACAACAGCTGGAATATCCTTAACGAGCTTGCAATATATATTGCAGCATGCATAAAAGGCAAAACATAACTTGAGAACTTGGTTTATTGGCCTTGGACTATGTTGCTACATATATCTGCAACTCTAGAAGCAGCACGCTGGAACAGCTAAACACCAGCTGCAGCCGCAGAGAGCATTCACCACCGAAGGTCACAGCGCCGGCCAGCCGCCACGCACAAAAACGCACGGAGCTGCACACGAGCTAGATTAATATAAACGGACAGACGTGTGTAGCCCTCACTGGTGGTCAAAGTTGCTATGGCAACCGTCCGACACACAGGCAGAACGGGTCGCAAATTCTTGGACATCGCTAATCTGACCGCAGTTCATCGAAAATCCTATTCCTTAGTAGTCAGTATAAATTTAAACACACCTACATAAAACGATTCGAGCTACGACGGGAATGCAAAAATCGCTAAGTAATAGGTATTGTATCGATGAACTTACCTATATTTAGCGGCGAATGAAATAGACACTACAGTGAAGCGGTTAACAACCAGTGTCCAGGGATGTGAAAATTTGACCTCTTTGTACCGTAACAGCTCACGGGGATCCCCATTCAACTAAGTTCGGGCCCCAATCGAAACTTTTCTGACATACCCTGGCCAACACATTGACCTCTCCAATGCATCCACTGACAGCCGTCCCCCTGTTTCAGACGGGCTACTACGGCACCAAGGAGTTCACCTTGTGCGGCATCATCCTGGCCATCGTGTTCTTCCCGTTCGGCCTCATCTGCCTCTGGTGTCTGAGGGACACAAAGTGTAGTGCATGCGGACACAAGCGGTAGGCGGCGCGCGGCGGAGATGGGGGGAGATGTGAGAGATGGGGAGGGAGGAGATGGGGAGATGGAAGAGACGAGGAAATTGGGAGATGGAGAGCTAGAGAAATGGAGAGACGGAGAGATGGTGAGGTATGAGACGGGAAATGGAAAGACGCTGGTGTGATGGTGAGATGGAAGGGGTTGAGATGGGCAAATGGAGATAAAGAGATGGATAGATTGTGAGGTGGAGAGACATCAGAACTCGGGTGGAGAAACGGTGAGATGGGGGACAGGAAGAAAGACGGTGAGAAGGTGACGGTGAGAGAAATGGAGCGATGGAGAGAAGGGGAGAAGGAGATACGGCGAGATGGAGAGATAAAGAGATGGAAAGAGTCGGAGATAGAGGAACGGAGGGACGGAGAGACGGTGAGATGGACATATGAAGGTGAGACTGAAAAGGGGAAATAAATAGAGACGGCGAGGCATTTGCCGTGAGGCGACGCGCGCGACAAGAAGCTGTCCACTGCGAATGGGAAGCTGCCGGGGGAGCGCGGGGGGGGGGGGCGCTTGTAATTTGTGTATAATTGAACATGTGTGAAATGTCGAGTGATGTGTGAGCCAAGACATCGCTGAGTGTGACCCGACAGAGCATCTGAGAGAGACAGAGCCCGTGACGGAGATGACCTGCAAAAACGTTACATATGTTGCGCTTCTCCAAAAACGAATTCCGTGTCTAAATTACCTCACGCTTGTAGCGACATATGCCGGCTAGTCAATGTGATCATAAAGGTCGTATAGGTATGGAAACTATCTTACCACGATCATTTTTTAAAGCCCTCACAAAGACCACGGCTGCCGTCAAATTCTGCGCCGCCCCCACCCCACTGGGGCCCGCGGCGGCCGCCCCAAAATCACCGCCTTCCGCGAACCCGTCCCGGCGCAGCCACAGGTCGATACTCGGCCAGTGTTTGTCGGGCGCCTTACTGTCGACTCGGAGCGCGTCGTGTTCCAGCGTGGTCAGGGTCGGCCTGCTTAAATCGATAATCGGAGACCAGTTGACGGGGGGAGTGGCAGCGTGTGCTCTGAGGAAGCAATATCGCACGACGCCGCACCAAAAGCCTCAAGGCAGACAAGCGAGTGGCCTTATTTACCGATTCGTGAAAAGTGTTCAGACTACTTTTTAAACAATATTTTTGTAGGTTGGAACAAACGAGACTGTTCCTATCAGTCACAGCTCTATTTGTTTCATACCACCGTCTGATGTTCATCAAAACCGATTCAATAAGCTGGGGTGATATTAAACCCAATGTTTTCACAGTTGGCTGTGGGATATTGAAGACCTTATTTTATATAACAACTTTGAAAAATGTTTTACCAAGCAGTCCAAGTCGCTGTTGGCCCTTACGCTTTTGTGTAATCGAGCGCACACTGAATGATGTAATCGGCTTTTGCATTGGTGTTCCCGTGAAACATCGTTGTATCGTACACGAGAGCAACGACATAACAACGTTCGTGTCGCTTTGCGTGTGTTTCGTACAATAAACATTGCTGTATAAAACCCTCGTCTCTGTTACATATTTTCACCGAGCCGCTAACAAGTGAAAACACGACCTAGGCAGCGACTAGCGTACTGAGAAGCTTACTGTTGACAGTCACCCTTTGCGAGTCACTGACCGCTGTTCAGTTTCCGCGCCCAGCGGCCACCCAGCTTCAATCGTTTGTGTCAATTTCATGCTGGCCGCTCAATTATCGTAATGGAGTAATGGAGTGCAAGTGGGAACCAAGCTAACATTTCGAGTGGCATATAACCTGTGCCCTCAGGGCGTTTTTTTTTCAGTCACCATCGGAACAGCTTTTCCGACAAACTTGTGACAGAAAAGCTTCAGGGCTCTGCAGAGCTCTCATATCGAATTCCTCTTTGGTGCTCCTACGTCAAATTCCCTACACTCCCATACTATCTCCCGACCGGAGGTAGGTACTTCCCACTCCCCTCCCACGGTTTCCTCTCCATCTCCCATGCTCTCCCGTCCCTCTTCCACGCTCTCCCCTCCTCCAGGCCTGTGTCTCGGCCACTAACCTGCTCGCCGTCCGCGCCGACGGTGCTGCCATCGTCCGGACGGAGGCCGAACTTCTGTTCCAGCTCGGTCAGGAGCTCGTTGAAGACGGGATTGCGGACCAGCTCTGCCCGACCGCGAGCAGAGCCCTTCTCCCCGCGCACAATACCTGGCGAGGGAGAGAGGGGAGGCGTTGTGAAAGAGAAGGATACGGAAAGGGAGAGAGATCGATAAAAATGACAAGCGATGACTAGCATAACAAGTAAATAAATTCAACGATCAATGGAAAATAAAGAAAAATATGAATGAATGAATAAATGAAGAGTGTAGATAATCGAATTAAGTAATGAATATATCAACGAATCGAACAATGTTAGAACGGAAAGAAGCAGCATAACAGAAACGGCATAATCCAAACGTTACAGAGCCCAGCTTCTGCCAGTGACTCAGTGTGGAAGTAACTTCCCATCTCCTTACTAACTTCGCATAAAGGTGCCCTGCCCATCTCCACTGACACTGTACGAAGGTGTGGAAGCTGCGGACGCCGTGCAGCTGCAGCAGCTCCAGCGCGTGGTACAGCGACATACACATGGCAAAGTCCGACTCGACCAAACTCTGCTGGTGGTGGGCCAGACCCGGCGGCGGGGACTGCCTGCGGGCGCAGAGGGGGCACTAGAGGTCAGCCAAAGGTCACAGGGGGCATCAGAGGTCAGCCAGAGGTCACAGGGGTACCAGAGGTCAGTGACACGTCGGGGGCCTGCACAACAGCTCAGCAAGGTCGGCCGCACAAGGAGATATACAGTAAACGCCGCCTGGAGGAAGTCTGCGTGTGACGCAACTAGCAAATAGTTACTGTATGAATGGGCTCAGAACAGTGGATGAATGAATGAATGAACGAATGAATGAATGACTGAGCGAATGCACGCTGCCATGCGCCTTTGTCTTTTGACTGACATAAGACGCCCTTACTTGAACGCATCGCGAGCCCTGAGCAGCGCGAACTTGGTGAGCGTCGTCTCGTCCCTGGTGTAGACCACCTTCAGCTGAATGAGCCGCGACACGAACGTGCGAACCACCTGAGAATAGCGCAAAAATTCGAACAGAATGTAAGCAAACATATGCTGGCTAAAATAAGAATATCGAAAACAATGTTTAAAAATTAATAAATCGTTTAAACGTCCATCGCTGAGCGGCATCTTTACGTTAAATATTGCAACTGAAAATGCAATAAAATTCAGGCTATTTGGAAGAATCAATTCCAGAGCATTTCACATATGAGAAACCACCGTATGTTTACGTACGTTTCCACCAGAGTAAGATGATATTGGGAGCTAGTAGCTACATAACCAGACCTACCTGCACGTACTTGTCCCTGACGGCCTTGAGTCCGTCTCCGAGCGGCACGACGATCTTCTCCAGCTGTCGGCCGTGGGTGTACGGGGTGACGTCGGGCGACTCCTCGGAGCGCACCTCTACCCGGGAGATCAGCAGGTTCGTCAGCACCTGCAGGGAATCGGCAGACCAGCAGGTCAGTCAGCACCTCCACCCGGGAGATCAGCAGGACTGGTTCGTCAGCACCTGCAGTCAATACAGATCAGCAGGTTCGTCAGCACCTGCGGGGAAGCGGCAGACCAGTAGGTCAGTCAGCACCTCCACCCGGGAGATCAGCAGGTTCGTCAGCACCTGCGGGGAATCAGCGCATCAGCAGGTCAGTCAGCACCTCCACCCACGAGATCAGCAGGTTCGTCAGCACCTGCGGGGAATCGGCACATCAGCAGGTCAGTCAGCACCTGCGGTAAATCAGGCTAGATGACGACTCAAGGTCAGCAAGTCCAACGCATGCAAGTTGGCAGGTTCCTAAGTTATCTGGCACATATTTCCGTGTCAAATATGTTCCTTCAGTAAGAAGTTCCACTGCACTACTACTCTAAAACACCAATACCACCAAGGATCAATTGCCTCAGCCGCGTGCCGTACCTGTATGACTGCCTTGAGGTCGCTGCCGGGGGTGGCGCTGAGTGCCAGCACGCGGAACTGACTCGTGTGACGGCTCAGTTCCCTCACCACCTGGCAGTAGGCGTGGTTACCGAGCGCCTGTGGGGACAGTTGGGGGGTCAGTGAGGGTCAGCGGAGGGGGGGGGGGGGCTTCCTAAGTTACCGCCGGCCGGTAGGCGTGGTTACCGAGTAACAGTGAACCAAAGTAGTAAGAGTTAATGGGAAAAGGATGAATGGACGTTGAGAAACGAGTCGCATCGGCGTAGTCATTGCCTGACGGGGTGAACATGCGAAACATGCCGGATGTTAACTGAAACTGACAGACATCGACAAAAGCTAAAAAAAAAAATCGCAGACAAGAGAATCGATCGTCCAATCTATAATAACTAGCTGATCGCAGTCTACCATTCCTACATTTCCCGGTAGCGGCTTGGCCTCCTCTGACCCCCGCCCCCTCCTCAATCAGCCCCCTCCCCCTCCTACTGACCTTGTGCGCCTCGTCGATGACCACACAGCGGAGCAGCTCGGCGGGACAGGAGCCCGTCGTCAGGTCGTTATTCAGCACCTGGGGCGTCAGAAAGAAGACGCGCCGGTCGAGCCAGCGGGAGCGGCGGTCCGACGGCGCCATGGAGCCTGCCGAGGGGTCAGTGAGGTCAGAGGGATCACAAGGGGTAGAGGGGTTACAAAAGGGTCAGACAGGTGGACGAACGAAGCAGAGACTGACATGAGGCACAATAGTCAGATAAAGGATGACGAGGGTCACAATCTCAGCGGTAGTATAGCCTTTCGAGTAGAACGGCCGTAAATGAGCCATACTCTACTCTTTTAGCGAATTTGCAGTAGGAAAACTAGATTTACATAATCAGTCATGACACCACATGTTCCCAGTTCCGTCCCCAACCCGATCCGTTTTTCACTGACCGGTCAGCTCAGCCGTGTCCTCCCGACTGATGCCCATAATTCGGTAGCAGGCGTCAATCTGTTGGGCGACCAGCGGCCGGGTCGGAGCCAGAAACACCACCTTGCCGCGTGGGTACCACCGGTAAAAGTTGTACATCAGTACTGCAGCGATGAACGTCTTCCCGAGACCTGAGCGGAAGGAGAGAGCGGGCCATCAGCAGATGTCGTGACACCGCCGGGATCGTCATCGGGACGCCGCGGGCATTGCAATCGTGTCTCGGAACCCGTATAATAGTCAGCTCGTATACATTATTCGATGCCCCTTGTAAAAAATGACTGAAATTTTACTCTCCATCGGTGACTCTAAATCACGAACAGTAAAGACGGCGGTCATTCCGCGGCGCCGGACTCGCCTGTCGGCAGCGAGACGAGCGTGTTCTCGAAGATGGCCGTGTGTACGATGTTGTACTGGTACTGGCGGACCG
Organism: Amphibalanus amphitrite; assembly: GCF_019059575.1. Taxonomy (NCBI): domain Eukaryota; kingdom Metazoa; phylum Arthropoda; class Thecostraca; order Balanomorpha; family Balanidae; genus Amphibalanus; species Amphibalanus amphitrite. Next base: position 106,745 of record NW_024883211.1, read on the forward strand.
GGTAGTTGACCGGGTACACCCAGGTGGTGCCGGCTTCCACGTCAAACCCCGGCAGTACCTCCAGCGGGGTTCCAGCGGCAGCAGCCGGTGGGGGTGCAGAGTCAAGATATTCACTGGAAGAAAGACACGAGGTTGCCAACAGATAGCAAAAGACATGAACATGCTAAGGATAGCAGTTGACACTTTGCAGCTAAAGGCAAAGTATTAATGCCTACATTTAGTGGAGTTCACCATTTATCATCCCATCATGATCACAATCAGTGAAATAAGTTCACCAACTTCTAGGCAATCAACATGTACTTGTACAAGCCCCCTGAGTTTCTCATCCATGTTCGGTAGAGCAGCACAGTTAGACCATCATTCTGCATTGAGCCACTGACCTCATTGTCTGATCCAAAGCCTGTGCCAGCAGAAGGTCATCGTCGTCATCGTCAATAAGAATGACATCACTCCCCTGCTGATCTGAAGCCTGAGGGGGCAGACCTGGTGCCAGTGGTACTGCTACCGAACAGCTGGGCCCAGGTTGAGGTGGTGGAGGTGCAGAGTGACTTGGACCAGGTCCGATGGGTACGCCCCAGCGGGAAATCTCATCCTTCTTGAATCCAGCTTGGAACAGTGTGAGCTGTTTGGGCTTTTGCTGCTGTTGTTGCATTGCAGTCTTCATGATGATTATAATTTACCTGAAGTAAAAAAAAATCAAGAAAACAGCGTGAGAATTTACTGCGGTTGCTCAGTAGGTACACTTTAAGTACAATCAATGAAGGGCAATTAAATGTGTAAATTCATATTTAGGGACAGGGAAGACAGCCAAGAGCTGATTTGTGAAAAATGTGATTATTTTTCTTTCCAACCAAGTAAGAATTAGAATTGCAGCCCAAACTATCCCTCAGTGCTATGTGGTAGTAAAAAATATTCGAACAAAGGACTTCTGGCAGACTCTTTCGGAAAAATCACAAAAATAACGAAGGCGGACTCGACTTGAGACCACTGGAACCTTGAGACCACTAGAAACGGTTTATATAGCCTCTGGAACTCCCGCGCCGATTAAAATGATCGCTAATATGGCGCATCAGTTACAAATAGGTGTGCTGTTTATCTTTCTTCACGCTGAACTACGTAATAATAAATGACGTATAATAATATTGCAGTAGGTATTTTTGCATTTTAAAAGGAAGTAAAACTTAATTTTACCCCATTATTTTCTTGTTAATATAATAAATATTTTTATGTTTTCAAAAATATATTTTTTATTGATTACATTTTGAAATATCCGTCACATAAGCCCAAGGCGAAGAGCATTTTTGCATGGGAGCAAGCAGGGGACTAAAATGCCCAAAATCTCACCCTCAAATGTTATTTTGGAAATTTCTTATTTTTATTGATTTGTTTTTTATTATTCCTACTACCTAATTTTCGGTTCACTGATACTGATAAAAAGTAAGCCTAAGTGTTTCCCTATTTCAAAAGCAATTTACGACATAAGGCTTAATCGATTCACAAATTGAAATAGTCTTGTAATATACCTTGGTCTTGTAAATTGAAATGGCCCCTACTTTTGGTTTTTATTTCACTTTACATCAACATCGATAGCGCTGCTGGTGCGTTTTGATATGGAGCATACAGTCTGTCTTAAAAGTACCGCGCAAAGTGACGGTGGACCTGTCAAGCCTTACCGAGGAAGGGCCCGCTAAGTTTGAGTTACCGAAGCAATTGACATTCTCGTCCATTACCCAGGTCAATTGGTTCGGTGACTTTCAAATTAAAGCAGCCCCTTCATCGGTAAGGCTTGATGGATCCACCATTACTTTGCGCGGTACATTTAAGACAGACTGTACCCCCTGGTAATGTCTTACTTATACTTATACTTATACTTATAAATCGCGGAATTTAGAAAGGCCACTTGGCCTCTGGGATCCGGTCTTGTCGAGCTGTTTGTCTGTATTGTGTGATGTTTCAGTCGTATGGGTGAGTCATGTGCATGAAGCGTGCCCAGTGACTGTCGAGCCTGGCCTTGAATGAGTCGACTGAAGGCGCATCAACAACAGTCGATGGCAGCGAATTCCAGTCGTTCACGACTCTCACACTGAACGCGTTTCGTCTGACTCTGGAGTTGGTCCTGGACTTGGAAAGCTTCCATGTGTGTCCACGGGTCCGGGACGTCGCTGCTCGCGTAAAGAACTTGGACGCGTCAACGTCAACTCCCCCGTGGAGCACTTGGTAGACCGTTATCATATCGCCGCGGCGACGACGGTAGTAGAGAGACGGCAGGTTAAGTGTCTGGAGCCTCGCCTCGTAGGGGAGTTCGCGGATGCTGGCGACGAGCTTTGTGGCTCTCCTTTGGACCCTTTCAATCCGCTTCTGGTCCGCTCTGTTGAATGGCCCCCAGACCGCGTTGGCATACTCCAGATGGGGGCGGACCATTGTCCGGAAGAGCAGTGGCAACGTGGTTTCGTCGATGACGCAGAAGGATCGCCGAATGACTGCTAGGATGTGGGAAGCCTTGGAGATGGAGGCCGCCGCTTGCTCTCGGAATTTCAGCTGGTGGTCCATCTGCACCCCCAGATCCTTCTCCACCAAAACTTGTACGAGCTCGGTGCCTCCCATGTGATACCCCTGCCTGTCGTCTTGGCGACCCAAGTGCAGGGAAACGCATTTAGCGCGATTGAAGGGAAGTTGCCAACGATCCGACCACTCAATGAGTGCATCCAGGTCTCTCTGGAGTGTTTGGGCGTCTGAAACCTGGCTGACACTTCTGTACATCTTCGCGTCGTCGGCAAACATCTTGATGGTCGACGACACGTGGTCAGGTAAGTCATTTATGTACACCAGGAACAAGAGGGGCCCCAACACGGTTCCCTGAGGCACTCCACTGGTGACAGATACCCACTCTGATTTCGTACCATTGACGGTTACGCGCTGCTGCCGATCAATCAGAAAGGCCCTCAGCCATTCCAGGAGTTGGCCCTTGATGCCGTACGAGTGTAGCTTGAGCAGTAGTCGCTGGTGGGGCACCGAGTTAAAAGCCTTGCTAAAATCGAGGTACAGGGCGTCGACAGGTTTACCTTCGTCGAGATCGCGAGTCCAATCGTCCAGGGTCTCAAGAAGTTGAGTGACACAGGACTTCTTCCGTCTAAACCCATGCTGCTTACTGCTTAGCTGCTCAGTAGAGGTCAGATACTCCATCATCTGGTCACGAATCAATGATTCGAAAACTTTGCAAGGAACAGCAGTCAGTGTTACGGGTCTGTAGTTGGCCGGGTAGTGCTTAGGACCCTTCTTGAAGATGGGGACTATGTCGTCCTTGCACCAGTCGGTGGGTAGGGTAGCACTGGCCAGGGAGTGGCGGAAGAGCTGTGCCCAGTGTTCAGCCATAATGGTCGCCGTCTCACGCAGTATCCTTGGGTGCAGTCCATCTGGTCCTGGGGAGCTGTCGGGTTTGAGCTTCAGCAGCTTGTCTCTGACCGCCCTTGGGCTAACGTCTATGGTGTCTAGCGAGGGACCCGTGAAGGCCGGTGGTGGTGTTGGCAGGGCCGGGTCTTCAGATGTGAAGATGCTGTGGAAATAGTGGTTCAGTAGGTTGGCCTTGTCATGGCTCCCACGAACCATGGATCCATCCTCTGCTTGCAGGTCCTCCACTCGCATCTTTGTGTGAAGTCGAGATCCTGTGTAGCGCCAGAAGCCCTTCACGTTTGTCCTCATGTCTGCCACCAGACGCCTCTCAAAGGTCGCCCGTAGGTTCCTGGTTAGCGTACGCAGTCTGTTTCGCTTGCGTGTAAATCGCACGTAGTCCAGTGGGTCTCTGGTGAGCATGTACTTCAGCCACAATGTTCTTTTTTGTTTCTTCAGCTTCATGGCCTCTCGGTTAATATATATGTTTTTATTATGCTGCTTTGGTTTGGCTAGAGGAATGCAGGCTTGTGAGAGTTCAGATAACTTGACCTTGATGAATCTGTACATGCCTTCAACATCCATAGTATCACATTGCATCCAATTAACCTGAGAGATCAACCGATTCAGCCGTTCGTAGTCTCCCTTATTGAGGTTGTAGCGTGGTTCTGATGACTCAGCATGAGGCGAGTAGCAGGCCAGTTGGAATTGAAGAATGATGTGGTCACTAGACCCCAGACCAGGTAAGTACTCAATGTTCTTGACCATCCCTTCTTCTGTAGACATGATGAGGTCCAGGGTGTTCGGCGTTTCACCAACTCGATACCTTGTAGGCCTCTCAACGTGCTGGTATAAGAAGGAGTCATGGATCAGGTCAATAAAAGAATGAGAGCAGTGTGAGGGGGGAGCTAAGGAAAGGCCCGTTCTCCAGTTGATCTGGGGGAGGTTGAAGTCCCCTGTTATTACCACATGAGAGAAGTGTGAGTTGGTAGCCAACTTGAATAATGAATCTATATCATGCATGTTGTCTTCAGCAGAGGATGAGGGACTTCGATATATGCAACCGAGCAAGAGAGTGTCGGTCCCAGACAAGGTCATCTGCACCCAAAGCTGCTCTCGAAAAGTTGACTCCCTGAATGCCACTTCTGAGACACGGAGGGATGATTTTACGTAGATGCATATGCCTCTAATTTTGCTTGATCCCAGATTGGCTTCAGATGGGTCAAAGTTAGAGTACATTACAAAACCTGGTATGCTGAGGAGGGCAGCTGAGATGGGATGAATTTGTGCTTTTGGGATCACTTCATTAATCAAGATGAAATCTGGCTCGTTTCCAGCGATAAACATACACAAGTCATCCCGCTTATTTACAAATTGGTCAGCATTGGTGTAGATGACCTTGAAAGCCTCAGCCTGTCTTGCCAATCTTGGCCTTGGCTGTCAATAGTGACCCTGGTTTGCCTGGAACCTCTGTCCCGGGATGTCTTGTTGGCCATGTGGGTGTGACTGCTGCATCTGGGTGGCTGTATCCCGATGCGCATTTTGCTGCACTACTTTGCGCTTTTGAGGCAGGTTCTGAGCATGCTGGTTTGGTTCTTGGGGTTCTCTGCTTGTAATGCGACCCCTTCTGATGATGAGATTTGCCTCTCCTGCACTGGTCCTCCTTTTCAACTCTTCCCGAAGACGCCTTCCTTCTTCTCTTTCCTTCCAGGTGAGGTCGGGAGAGATGTACACATTGCTCCACTTGTCTGTTGCTCTCAACTGGGGGGCCATCTTCAGGATTTCAGTTTTTACCTCGACGTTCTCCAGTCCCACAATCAGGAGTCTTGGCTTTTCTTGATCAGGTTTTCCGACACGGTATGCCTTGGTTACTTTGACGTTGAGGTGCATGCTGTCGCGGATGACTTCAATGAATTTTGCTTTGTCAGAATCCACTCGCTCTGTATACGTGTTACCGGAAGACTCAGGGATGTTGTGGAGCACAACATTTAGTTTTCGCTTTTCATGGTCCAGGAAGTTGTCAAACACTCCTGCTATGGCCTTTTCTGTGCTCAAACTTGTCTTCTCCTTAACTTGTGGAGGTGAGTCCTCCATTTTTTTCATTACATTTTGAATTGACTCCAAGTTGCCCTTGACAGCCTCTGCATATGAGGCCTTCTCGTCCTGCATTTTCTTGAAGGATTTCTGCAGCATGTCTTCTTGGTCACCGACTAATTTTGCATGTGCACGCATTACCTTTTCAACTTTCTCCATGCTTTTTCCCATGCTCTCTTTCAGATCCTTCGTTTCACTTCTCATAGCATCACAAACCTGCTTGTTTGTTTCCTGCATATTATCCAGAGCAGTCCGCACAAGGCAGATGAGTGCATCCATTTTTGACTCCAGTTTCTGCATTCTGGCTTCTCTGTCAACACCACTATCTGTATCCCCTTTTCGTCCGAGTCCCGGCCTACATTTAGCACAATGCCAGAAGAACATCTTGTGTTTTACAAGTGCATTGTAGGCTGCCTTGGACATGCCTTGGCACTTTGAGTGGAACCACAAAAGACATGTGCAGCACTGCACACCCATGTCATCGTCTTTCACTTCCACATCACATACCTTGCATAACTCACCCTCCTGGGGAGTTGTCTTGGGGTCAGCACTCGTATTTGTTGACCTTGGACCAAATGGTTTGAAAGCCTCACTGCTAAGTCTTCTAATTCTCGGAGGCTCGTTGGGCATGCCCTTATCGGGGGCAGCCCTCGATCCAGAGTCTGTTGTGTCTTCAGGGCTAGGCTGTGGCTCTGGTAACGGGTCAAATACCTGCACACCTGGGGAGAGGTTGGGTGGGGACAGGGTGCTGTCATGATCATCATGTGGGGTAGACTGAGACACTGCCTGGGTGGATCCCAGAGTTATTGTGTCTGTGCCTATCTGACCGCCTGTCTCACCTTGACCTTCCCTGGAAGTTGTACCACTGATCTTGTCAATCACCCTTCGATTTTCCCTCTTATCACCGTATTCAGAAACTCCAGTGGAGTTTCCGTCCACCACATCCATACCTTCAGCCGCGTTGTCGCTCCCGCCGACGCCGCCGACGACAGAAATTGCACGCGGCTGCATGCGCGTATAGTTGCATCATATTCACATTCAGATTCACATTCAGATTCGTTCCGAATATCGATCATTTTCATCGATATTCAGATTCGTCCCGTATATCGATCATTTTCATCGATATTCGCGGCGCGCATGCGCACTGCCAATATCGATGACCTTGAATGCACATTCACATTCGTTCCGAGGGCTGTTCACGGGCCCTGTGTGCGGTCGGACCGCACACAGCCTCGAAGCTCCGCCCACTGCGTCCCTACGTCATCCTTCCGTCACCGCACACAGCGATCGCTGTGGCCGGTCGGGACTGGCCACAGCGGACCGTCCACCGCACGCAGCCGTGACGTCAGAGCCGCCTACCCATCCCCTACCCCCACGCCTGCTGGACGTACCGCACACACCGCACGCAGCAGTGTGCGGTGCCCGTGAACACCCCTCCGAACAGGGGGGTACGCTCCGGCTGTTTAGCATGCGTATTTTGAATTCACCATAGGGCTCAGCCATTCCTAGAGGAATTCTAGGCACCTTGGAAAAAAGCGAAATCGCGCTAGGGATTTCAGCCGATCTGGCAGCTCTTCCGATGCCACTGGCGCGCCTTTTAATCCAAAGCGCCTTTTTCGTGTCTCATGTTTGCTCGTTTATTGCGGAGGCCTATATATGCTTCAAGATGCTGGAAAAGGTTGGTGATTAATAAGTATTTCCATTTTAGGTGCATGTTCTTTGCAAGAAATACAGTTGTTGTTGCTGTTGTTGTGGGTTAGGGCGCAAAAATACAGGTATATGTCAAGTTTAGGTCCTAACTATAACTGTGACGCTGTTGATACAAATCTGTAACAGCAAAAAATTATTTTTAGGTTACGTTAGGCTGTAAGTTTTAGGTTGCATTGTAGGTTTGTAGGTAGTATATTGGTAGGTTATAGGTGAAAGGTAAGGTTAGTTCAGGTTTGATTATGTTTTTTCTTTAGTTACGAGACTATAAGTATCTTTTTGGATTCAGGATGTCAAATAATGGTCGGAAACACTAAATTCAAAATTAACTAATTTTGAAGCGGGGACCTCCATGTGTACCGGCCAAATAATGTAAGAATATGAAAAATTATCCATGAATCTGCTTAGGACTTAAACTTGACATTTACCCACATGGCTATAGGTATCACCAGCAGAATATAATCTTTACATAGGTAATTTTTAAGAATGCTGTAAGTGAAGATTGAGTCGTGTAACCATTGTTACTATATTGATATTAATATTGAATAGGTACAAGTCCGCCACTAACTTTATGGAACATTCCTTCTTCCAACAGGATCACTTCCAAGTAATCTGGAAGGCTGATGCCAAGTACATCTTGTGCGAGAAGCTTGATATGATTCCTGACCTGGAACCGGTGACATCAAATATAGCAATTTGCTTAAGCAATAGCAATTGCCGATGATGGCAATTTCAATTTGCAGTAACACATATTATATGTAATTGGTTTGAGCCATGTTGCAATCATTTCATGAATGAAACTTCCATTTTTAAAATGGAACTATCAACTTTCCCCACAGGCTTCGGTAACAAAGTTTTAATAATTGTGAATGCAATATTATTGGTATGAGTGGTGTGTGCGGTGATCTGTATTGAATAAACGCGTCTTGTCACTAAGTATTTGTCATCTGCATTGCTGACTATTACGGTAATACGATCGTGCATTGGTCCCACAAGAATACCCCCAGTGAGACCTTGCATTATTTCGTTTCAGGAGTTGATGGAGGGCACCACTGTGGCCTACCGATGTCCGGCGTCAAAGGAATCGGCCCTGCAGTGGATTCAGCTGTACCAAGAGGCCGCCAACATCACCCTGACGACGTACGACTCCATGTCGAATGGCCAAAGGGTGGTGTACTGGGTGAGAGCTTTAGTTTAAAATACCAGTTTGGGCCGCCGTGTAAAGCTCGGCAGGGGGGTACTTTTGCCCGAGCACTCGACCTGGGCCCGCCAATGGAAATTCTGCTGGTGCAGAGCCTCCTGAGGGTTCAGCAAACCCGCCGTATGAAAGCCGTCGGGGTCTACTGACAGAGGGGCCCGGCGGCCTGGGCTGGCTGCATGAATCCCCAGCTTGATGCCGCGTACTGAGGACCAGTCATCCAGCCGTCATACCGGGTGTCTCGGAGGACTGGACGGGCACCTACCAGCGGGCCCGCTAGATTTCGGGAGGGTCAGCTGACCCCTTTGTCCCCTGACTCCTCCCTGGGTGCGCCACTGCACCCAGTAACTTTACTCTTTATATCGCAGGAAGGTGCGGGTTAATGAAACACCATGATCAGGGTCAGTTAAAAAGGTAACGTTTTTAAATCGAGAAACTTTCATCCTCATTTAAATGACGGACTAATGAGTGGCAATTGATTTCATCACTTTTGTTAATGTTGTCAATTTTTTTTTTTTTCAGGCCAGGCTTCGTTGTCACCACGACGTCCCAGAAAAGCCGAGTCGTCCGAGGAAAAACCAATCCGCCAAGGACACCGGGTGCCCCCTGCGCCTGAAAGTGACTGTCGCCAACATTCCAAAACGGCAATTTTCTCACCGTCTTTTGTCATTGGCACCTTTACCAGGGCTGCGGAGTCGACCCAACTTTAGCCAACTCCGACTCCGACTCCGGCCTCACAAAATCGACTCTGACTCCGACTCCGACCTATTAGTTCTGGAAAGCATTTATTTGGTCCTTTGGTTCACCGAACCAGTGCAGAGACGT